>NC_056745.1:181187929-181360429 GCF_019279795.1 Protopterus annectens | reverse complement strand
ATATATATATATATATATATATATATATATATAACTAGATGTTTAACTATTCAATGTGTTCTCACTTTGACAAAATAGCAAGAACCCTATATATATATATATATATATATATATATATATATATATATATATATATATATATATATATATATATGAACATATATATATATATATATATATATATATATATATATATATTTATATTATGTATGATTGACCATATTTAATGTCAAACAGCAAACATCAATAAAATACGTTCGAACAATATAATGTCGAACAAGCTAAATATTGAACTAAAAAGATTGAAAAAGAAAAACTGTTTCCATTCCAGATCTAAACAATAATTGTGGGACTTTTTTCATTAAGTAAGGGTGAACTCCCAGACACACAAACATGCACAAACACACTCTAAGAACACTATATCTATCCTCTTACCTAACCCTTACCCTTAAATACACACACTTGCACACAAATATACACCTATCCCTAACCCTAACCCTTACTCACTAACACACATAAACACTCTAACCCCACCTCCATCCCCACTCACCTATCTTGACAAAACACACCATTGATATTTGGATTGCCTAGCTATCTGTACCATTGACATTAAACTCCATCCCTGCGTTTGTCGATTAAATGCACCATTCAACAAAACTTAGGGGACCCATATACTGCAGATGAAAATTACTGTCCTTTACAACAGCTTCAAAATGTATTTTACTTACTGCAGTTGATACCTAAAATATGCAGTTCCCATGGCAAGTCATTTTCTTAACTAGTTGTGCAAATCCTTGCAGTGTATGTACCTTCTGGCACAAATCTCAACCCTTATATCATGAATCAAGGCCAAAGCCAAAAATCAGGGACCCTGATTTCCATTCCTCAATAAATATAAATAAATAAATAAATGCCATTCCATTTTCATGAAATGAGATCTGGGAATTAATCCCATGAATTTTAAAGATAGCTTCCGGTCCTTATTGTGATTTTATCCTTTTCCAGTTTATCTATGTATATAAGTAGATTCTGCTTACAGAACACTAAATAAAGTAAGCTGACATTATTATGAGTTGTAAATATAAAAAGAAATGTAGCCTGCCATGAATGAGTGCTCTGAACTAAAATGCCAGATTCCATGATTATTCTTTTTTTCAATACTGAGACAATATAATTTTGGGACGGATGGACTGACTGGTATTTTTTTTGGTAAAAATGTATCACGTTATCTTCTGGTGAATGTTATTATGCATAGCTCAGTCTTGAATATTTCTGTATCTTTTCTTTGTACTACTTAAATGCATGTGTATAATTTTTATGACAATTTTAGCTTGTTTCTTTTCTAAAATGTTGTATGTTGTTGGTTAATCATATTGTATTGAAAATGGACAACCCTGCCCAGTCGGACTTTCCCAGTAAAACAAATTTAAAATTTAAATTAATGTAAAATCAGGATCCCTGCCAAAAGTAATCAGGAACAAAGATGTCTTCTTAAATTTGAATAGCACTGAATTAGGAAGTTGACAGAATAACAGGGCATGAATCTTCATACATTTGCTGAAGGAAGATAAGACTGTAATGTGTATCATTACCCGTTGACTATAAAACTATTATTATTATTATTATTACTATTATTTTTTATTTTTCTCAAAATATCATCTAGCTAAGGAGAACAGAGCAAAATGTTAAGTCAGAATCTGGGACGTCTCTTAGAATCATGCACAGTTGACAAAACACTGAATGACTAAATGTTCAGCTGAAAATACTGCATCCCAGGATTTTGAAATGGAATATTCGTCTGTGGTTTCCTCCAAACATGTTTTCCATTCACCAAAATCAGGATGGTTCTGCTATATATTGCTCACTAACTCGTCATTCACAAAACCTCAGCTCTGTCTTGTCTCACACTAATCTTGTCTGTCCTTAGCCAAGGCTCGCTGTTCCACTACACAACAATATATTACTCTTTCTCTCCCTTGATTCTTTCACCCTTGTATCTGCCCAACCTGGGGACCCAGAAATACTGACCCCCTTATTATCTGAGTGACTATCTCCAGTCCTAGCTCTCATCCAATCAGGGAAAAATCTCAACAGAATCAGGGTCGGGACAAATCCACAAATAATCAGGGACATTTTTAAAATATTTGCACTATTAAATAGCGCCATTTGGAGAATAAGACAATGAAAATTAATATAGATTTTTCTGAACTAAAAGAAGTATATATTTCTAATTACTGTCATTATTTATTAAGTGCAATTCACCACCTTTTCTCCAACAGTCTCCAGTTTTAAGAGGGATTAAGGGGGACAGACCTAAAATTTGAGTAAATCAGGGACAGGGACAGTTGAGAGGAATGTCTCCAACACTGTCTCTGTATAAAAATTTCCTTCAAAGTAAACATATTGTACCACCAAAAGTCTATTAATTTTGCATAAAAAATTCACGTTAATGTATGTGCACTGGAGTACTACATCTAAAACTGTATTTATAAGCCTAGCCAGAATGTGTTGGCTTTCACACCCCCTTAGATTAGTTCCCTGTGCCTCTGTCCAGCAGAGCCATTAGTTCCCTGTGCCTCTGTCCAGCAGAGCCATCAGTTCCCTGCACCACTGTCCAGCAGAGCCATTAGTTCCCTGTGCCACTGTCCAGCAGAGCCAGTACAGTGATCCCCAGGGTAAATTTTCTGTTTCCCATCCACCCGTCAAGGTTTCTCTGGAAGAGTGTTAGTGAGGGGCTCTGCCTGATGTATATTGGAATCCTGTTCCAAAGCATGGGGAGTCTCTGGGATAGGAGTCTATCCCGCCAGCATGTCCTATTTATCATTGTGGTGAGCTTTATATCTGTAGAGTGTGTGGCTCTCTGGGATTTGTTTTTTTTTTAGGTGGAGCATGTCCATCAATTCTGGGTTGGACATGGCCTTGTATGTCAAGCAGAGATCACCTCTGAGTAAGCTTATGCAACTGAGTACAGCTGGAGTTTCTTGAGTCGGGCTGCATAGGGCATCTGTTTGAGGCCAGTAATCCTCTTGGTGAGGTACTTTTGTGGCCTTTCCAGCTGTTGCAGGTGTCTTGTAAGGTACATCCCAAATGGGGTGTTGTATTCTATGATGGGTCTAATGAGTGATGAGTAGAGAGGCACAATAACCTCTTTTGTTCTAGATGCAAACCCTTTTGTGATTAGGTGGGCCACATAGAAGGATTTTCTAACCACCTTGGCAATATGATTATCAAAGGAGAGATTGCTATCTACTTGGGTCCCCAGATCCCTTATTACATTTTCTGTATTTAGGGGACTACCACCTATGTGGTAGTTCACGGGTATTTTGTTTTTTCCAAAGGGGATGACTATGCACTTTTTGGCATTTAGCTTGAGACCATGATTTTGACACCAGGTAACCGTCAAAGTGAGACCCATTTGAAGGGTGTCTGTATCAGCCAGAGAATCAATTATGGCCCCTAGTTTGCAGTCGTCTGTGAACTTGGTCAGCCATAGTCCTCCTATGCTTACCTGTACCTCTGAGAAGTATATACGAAACAGGAGGGGTCCTAGGACTGAGCACTGGGGGGCGCCACTTGTAACTGGTTTAGAGTCGGACATAGAGCCTGCAACTCTCACCATGTGGGTTCTATCCATGAGCCAGTTGGCAATCCATCTCGTGACATAGGGGTTTATGTTCAAGCTGGTGAGCTTGTCTATAATACTAGAATGGGGAATGGTGTTGAAAGCCTTTGCGAGGTCTAGGTAGGCTGTGTGGACCTCCTTTCCCTCGTCTAATGCCTTGGTAACCATCTCAAAGAAGTCCACCAGGTTTAGGAGGCATGATCTGCCCTTACAAAACCAAACTGGGTAGGGTCCAAGGTTTGGTGGTTCCCAATGTCTCTGTTAATGAGTTCCATGATGATGCGTTCCATAGCCTTGCAGATCAGGCTAGTCAGGCATATAGGGCGATAGTTCCCGGGGTCTGTTGTGGCTCCACCTTTGTGGAGCGGGATAACTGTTGCTGTGTGCCACTCTATGGGTACGTAGCCTGTAGAGAGGCTGAGTTTGAACAGAGTGTTTAGGTGAGGGGTTAGTTCATTTTGGAGCTCTTGTAAGGCACAGCCTGGGACACCGTCCAGTCCCATTGAAGCTGTGTTTTTGGCTTTGGATAGGGCTGTTTTAACCTGTGCATTGGTGATTGATGGGGCCCTACATTCTTCTGGTATGCTTATGGGCCCTTTAGGGGGTGAGAGGGGGGTGAAGTTTGCACCGAACCTGTCTGTCAGAATGTTTGCAATATCAGTCGGTTCAGTGTATTTTGTGCCATTCTGCACTAACTCAGAGCAGATCTGAGAGTTTCCACTTAGGTTCTTGACATAGCTAAAGAACAATTTGTGGTTAACTTTGGAGTCATTGGCAATTTTTCTTTCGAAACTAGCCTTGGATGATTTAATGAGGGATCGTAGTTTCTTGCTGATACTGATCAGGGATGTCTTTCCTTCTTGGGAATTTACTCTTTTCTGTACTAGTTTCCTCCTTCTGTTGTGTAGCTTGTTTATGGCAGGGGTCCACCAGACTGGTTTCCTTTTCTTGGAGGAGTGAGTCTTGGTTTTACTTGGGATAGCATGATCCATGTATTCCTGCAGATGCTCATAGAGTGCCTTTGTAAAGGTTTCAGCAGCTTGGACAGCATTGTCCTTTAGCATGGGGGCTGTGAACCTTTCCACCTCGGTCTTAGGTAACGTGAAGTTTGCTTTTGAAAAGTTTTTCATGGTGGTTTCCTTGATTTGGGGTGGGGACAGAATGTGGATATCCAGAGTGATTAGACTATGATCTGATCTAACCAGCGAGGGGTTGACCTCCGGTGTGGAACACCGGTCGCCCATGTTGGTGATGACCAGGTCCAATATGTTGTTCCCTCTGGTGGGGGTGTTGACCAGTTGATCCAGGGTGTTCGAGTTTATAAATTCTAGGACGCGTTGGGCAAGGGAGTTAGTATTTGAGTAGTTCTCCAAGTTTATGTTTGGGTAATTGAAATCACCCAGTATTAAGGTGTTTGGTAGGACCTTCATATTTCCCAGTGTCTCCAGAAATGCAGAATGGGGGTCCTGGGCCATGGTGGGTGATCTGTAGCAAGCTACAATTTGGATTGCAGTTTTGCCCATTGTTAGTTGCACATGGATGATCTCTGATGCATTGTGCTGCACCACTAACTTGGAGGTGTGGGATCCTTGATGAATATGGATACACCCCCACCTTTTGTGTTTCGGTCCTGGTTCTGTGGCCGAAAGGTATGGTATGAGTTATAGCCTAGTAGTGCTGGGGTGCTCTCAGGAGCCTTAAACCAGGTTTCTGTTACTGCACAGATGTTGATGTTCTCCATACTGAGGAGTGCCTTGAGTGTGTGCATTTTGAGGTTTAGACTTCTGGTATAAAACATAGGTTCATAGGTTCATACTAGGCTATCTGCCCTAAGGCATTTACAAGCCTAGCCAGAGTGTGTTTGGCTTTCGCCACCCTTTGAATTGAGTTTACTGTGCCCTTTGTAAGGTTAGTTTACTGTGCCTCTGACTAGTAGTGACACAGAAGTAATCCCAGGGGTAAACCTACAATCTCCCATCCACACTTCAAGATTCCTCTTGAAGAGAGTCAGTGAGGGGCTCTGCCTAACATGTACTGGGATTCTATTCCAGAGTGAAGGGAGCCTCTGGGTTATGAATCTGTCCCTCCAGCATGTCCTATTTATTTCTGTTCTGAGGTTTAAGTCCCTCGAGCGCGTAGCTCTAAGGGATTTGGATTTTCTGAGGTGGAGCATGTCCATTAATTCCGGGTTGGACATAGCTTTATACGTCAGGCATAGATCGCCTCTAAGTAGGCGGTATGCAACTGAGTAGAGCTGGAGTTTCTATAACCGAGCAGCATATGGCATCTGTTTGAGTCCCTTGATCCTCTTTTTGAGGTACTTTTGGGATCTTTCTAGTTGCTGACTGTTGTCGAGTAAGGTACATCCCAAATGGGGCATTGTATTCTATTATGGGCCTGATGAGGGATGAATAAAGGGGTACAATGACCTCTCTTGATCTAGATGTGAATCCTTTCATGATAAGGTGGGCTATATAGAAGGTCTTTCTAACCACTTTGGCAATGTGGTTGTCGAAGGAGACATTACTATCGACTTGGGTCCCCAGGTCCCTAATTACTTTCTCCGTACTTAATGGGTTACCACCTATGTGGTAATTTGTGGCCACTTTGTTTTTGCCAAAGGGTATGACTATACACTTTTTGGCGTTTAGCTTTAGGCCATGGCTCTGGCACCAGTTATCCGTCTCTGTGAGACTCTTTTGAAGGATGCTCATGTCAGCTGGAGAGTCAATTATGGTGCCCAGTTTGCAGTCATCTGCGAACTTGGTCAGCCACAGTCCTCCTGTGTTAGCCTGTACCTCAGAAAAATATATACCGAACAAGAGAGATCCCAGGACAGAGCCTTGTGGGATGCCACTTGTAACTGGTTTCGAGTCTGACTTGGCTCCAGCAATTCTGACTTTGTGGGTTCTGTCTTTGAGCCAGTTTGCAACCCATCTAGTGACATAGGGGTTTATATTTAAGCTGGATAGCTTATCTATGATGCTCGAGTGGAGTATTGTGTCGAATGCTTTTGCGAGATCCAGGTAGGCTGTGTGGACTACCTTCCCTTCATCTATGGCCTTGGTGACTGTTTCAAAGAAGTCGACCAGGTTCAAGAGGCAGGATCTGCCCTTAACAAAGCCGAATTGGGTGGGATCTAGTGTCTGTAGGTCCCCAATGTCTTTGTTTATGAGTTCCATGATGATCCTCTCCATAGCTTTGCAGACTAGGCTAGTCAGGCTTATGGGGCATTAGTTTCCGGGGTCCGTAGAGGCACCACCTTTGTGGAGTGGGACCACTGTTGCTGTACACCATTCTTTGGGCACATATCCTGTAGTAAGGCTGAGATTGTACAGCAGCTTTACATGAGGGTTTAGTTCTTCTTGGAGTTCATGTAGGATGCAATCCGGGACACCGTCTGGTCCCATTGATGCTGTGTTTTTTGCTTTGGAGAGGGCGGCTTTCACCTGAGCATCTGAGACGTTAGGGAGGCAGCACTCTGCTGGGATAGATATTTGCTCTTTTGGGGGAGAGGGGGGGGGGAGTTAGAACTGAACCTGCCTGCCAGGATGTTGGCAATGTCTGTAGGTTCAGTGTATTTTTTGTCATTTTGGATCAGCTCTGAGCATATCTGGGAGTTGCATCCCAGGTTCCTAACATAACTGAAGAAGGCTTTGTGATTATCTTTAGTTTCCTGTGCAATTTTTGTCTCGAAGCTGACCTTGGTGGATTTTATGAGGGATCATAGTTTTTTGCTAATACTGATCAGAGATGCCTTCCCTTTTAGGGATTTTTCTCTATCATGTAGTAGCTTCCTCCTTCTGTTGTACAGCTTATTTATGGCTGGGGTCCACCAGACTGGACGCCTGCCTTTGGAAGATTTTGGTTTTGTTTGGGATAGCATGATCCATGCATTCCTGGAGGTGTCCATAGAATGCGTTTATATAGGATTCTGCAGTTTGGGCCGTAGTTTCCACTTGCCCGGGGGCCTTGAAGGATTCCACCTCAGTTTTGAGAAGTGTGAAGTTCGCTTTGGAGAAGTTTTTCACTGTGGTTTTCTGGGCTGAGGGTGGGGTCGGGATGTGGATATCCAGTGAGATTAATTTATGGTCCGATCTTACCAATGAGGGGTATACCTCTGGTATGGAGCATAGAGTCCCCATGTTGGTGATGATTAGGTCAAGTATATTTTCCCCTCTTGTGGGAGTGGTGACTAGTTGTTCCATAGCATTTGAGTTTATAAATTCTAGGAACCTTTGGGCTAGGGTGTTGGGGCTTGAGTAATGCTCCCAGTCTATGTTTGGGTAGTTGAAGTCACCCAATATAATGGTGTTTGGAGAGATCTTCATATTCTCCAGTGTTCTCAGGAAAGCCGAGTGGGATTCCTGATTTTGAGAGGGTGGTCTGTAACATGCTACAAACTGAAAAGCAGTTTTGCCCACTGTTAGTTGCACATGGATGGTCTCTGATGCTTTGTGCAGCGCCACTAACCTGGAGGTGTGGGTATCTTTGATGAATATGGATACTCCCCCTCCTTTTGTGGATTGGTCTGAGTTTTGGGGCCGAAAAACATGATATGAGGTATAACCTGGTAGTGCTGGTGTGCTCTCTGGAGCCTTGAACCAGGTTTCTGTCACTGCACAGATATCGATGTTCTCCATACTGAGGAGGGCTTCGTGCGTGCATCTTGAGGTTTAGACTTCTGGCGTTTAGCAGCATTACCCTTAGTTTCTTATTCATTGTGTTGTCTATGGAGGTGGGTTTGTCTTTTGAGCCTTGCCTAAAAAAGGCACTATGGGGATGGCAAGAGCCTTTGCCAATAACCAAAAGCCCAGGGGTGACAGGTGCAAGCCTTCCCTAGCGAAGCAACGTGGCTTGTCAGGCATGTCATCCCAGGCTGACAGACACTGGATCCCCTTTGAATGACACCAAAATTGTAGCCAATTGTTAAAATCGATCATTTTGTCTTTATACTGTGGCATCATTCTAGGTGAGTGTAAGATGCTGCTTAAGGTCAGGGTCATACCGGCCTGGGCTACATGATCAGATGATCATACTATGTCTCTTTTCATGTAGTCAAGGGAGGTACATCTCAGGTCATTCACACCAGCATGGACAATGACTGAGTCATATTTGTACTTGCTTTGGAGTGAACTGAGTGCTTGTGTTATGTGGCGGATCCTGGCACCTGACAGGCAGCTCACTGTGACCTTCTCTTTGTTCAGCCTGGTGAGCAGGACGTCAGTGTGTCTCACTATAGAATCACCTATTACAAGTGTATCAGGTGTGTTATTTAGCCTTAAGGGCTGTGACTGTTTGGCACACTGACTTTGTGAGCTATGTGTTGCACATGTTTTGTTTTGGGGTAGTGTTTGCTTGGATGTCTGCTTTGGAGGTCTCTGCTGCTTAGGCAGATTTTTATTTAGAGCCTCCGAGTATGTTTTTGTGTGTTTATGTGTTTGGTTTGCTGTTGTGATAGGACTATGTGAGACTGGATTTGTGATGTGTGAGGTTACCTTCTCCTCCTGACTGGTTGCACCAGTTCCGGGTTGAGGGAGCACAGCCTCTAGTTTGGCTATATGGTTGCATCTCTCACATATATTCACTTTAATAACTGCATATTGCACAATTAATTCATTGTTGAACTCTTGATATGCCATAATTGCTTTTGCTTTAACAGACGTTTAGCACATTGTCATAATAACTTTGCATATGCAACCATTGAGCTTTTCTCACTGGGTCTCCGCTGAAAATGAAGTTTAATTCCATATAAGACAGTCTCAGTAAATACGTGTAAATCATCTTCTTCTTTCGGCTTTTTCCCAGTTAGGGGTCGCCACAGCGGATCACCTGTCCGCTCATAATGTAAATAAAATAATATAAAATAAAAGGTACGCTCTGCCTTTAAGTAATCGGGTGGTTTTGAAAGAAGCCTTTTCTAGATAAATATGTGTATGAGCGATCTTGTGGCTTTTGTTACCGACGGAGAAATAACTGTCTTGATATCGGTTCCGTTTAGTCTTTTTCTTTACTTTTACAGTTTTTAATTGCGTTTTAATATAAGTTTACACCACACAGGCGACAGTGTGGATAACCCTATTACGTTAGAGTTTGTACGCTCTGACAGAGAAAGGACCTTCAGGAAGCATCAGAAAACCAAGAGTAACGTGGAGTGGTATTAAGCTGGACTGTGATTTGGATAAAGTGCTGTTTTGGGTTTCTTTTCCTCGGAGCTTTAGTATGAGCTGTCAGATCACTTGCGTAGCTTGGGTGAAGAGAGGAGTCGCTAAGGAGACTCCTGAAAAGGTACCTAAAGTGAAGCGAAGGGTGATTTAAAGTGTTGCCACACTGTGAGGAATACGTTCGGTGAGGTAGTTGCATCTGTTTGGAAAATGTAATTTGTCGTGGTGCTGCACCAGGAGAAAGTTCAAAAGAGGACCTCTTTAGGATGACTGTCAAACTAAGCATATGTGATCCTAGTTTATCAAGAGGAATTATTAGATGTCAAGTGTAATTGTATGGACGCTGTACCTACTGTGTGTTGGAGTTTTTTTGTTTGTGTTTATGCTGTCCGTTTTGTTAGCTACAATTTGTGTGTGTAAGCAGCTCGTTTGTATCGATTTTGTAATCAGATATGTTTTCCTTCGGTTATGTTTGTGTCTCTTCTGTTTACATCTTTAAGATTTGTTTATTTGTTATGTGTTTTTAAAATTATAGTAATGTTTCGTTCTTGAGACTCCAGGTTGTTTGTCAGACTAGGTGTGTGTGTCTGGGGTGAGGGCGACATTACATTTTGTACCTTTAGATTGCACGGTAACTATTAAATGGAAATTAGCGATAATGTACCCGTACTATGGAAAGGGCATGAACTTTTTCTGTTTAGCTAGGATGGTGGCCGTGTCTCTTGTCTTGAGTTTAGATTGTGCACAGCTGTATTTGCTGGTCAAATGGTGTAGCAGGTCACACATGCACTTCCATTAGCCCAGTAGACATTGATACTTCAAGCTAGAAAAAGAAATGACCGCCAGGTGGTTTAACACTAGCTTAATGATTTTTTTTTTGTTTTACTTTTGCAGCTCTCACACGTACGGAAACACGTTACATGACCATTACATCGTGGTTAAATTTTATTGAAATAAACATTAGTTATTGCTGTCACCTTTCTCCAATAAAGCCACGTGAAAGCGCTTGACTTCTAAGTGACTGTATGCTCATAGGTTCATAGGTTCATACTAGGCTATCTGCCCTAGGGCATTTATAAGCCTAGCCAGAATGTGTTTGTCTTTCGCCACCCATTTTAAATTTATTTTGCTATGCCCTTTTTCGAGGTTAGTATACTGTGCCTCTATCAGTGACACAGAAGTGATACCCGGGGTAAACCTACGATCTCCCATCCACTCATCAAGATTCCTCTTGAAGAGAGTCAATGAGGGACTCTGCCTAACCTGGACTGGGATTTTATTCCAGAGTGAAGGGAGCCTCTGGGTTATGAATCTGTCCCTCCAGCATGTCCTATTTATTTCAGTGCTGAGGTTCAAGTCTCTCGGTAGCTCGATGGGATTTGGATTTTCTGAGGTGCAGCATGTCCATTAATTCGGGTTGGACATGGCTTTACGTCAGGCACAGACCGCCTCTGAACAGGCGGTATGCCACTGAGTAGAGCTGGAGTTTCTTTAACCGGGCAGCATATGGCATCTGTTTGAGCCCTTTGATCCTCCTGGTGAGGTACTTTTGGGGTCTTTCCAGTTGCTGCAGGTGTCTGGTAAGGTACATCCCAAAAGGGGCATTGTACTCAATTATGGGCCTGATGAGGGATGAGTAAAGAGGCACGATGACCTCCCCTGATCTAGATGTGAATCCCTTCATGATTAGGTGGGCTATATAAAATGTTTTTCTAACCACTTTGGCCACGTGGTTGTCAAATGAGAGATTCCTATCAACTTGGGTCCCCAGGTCCCTAATTACTTCTTCTGTACTTAATGGATTTCCACCTATGTGGTAATTTGTGGGCACTTTGTTTTTGCCAAAGGGAATGACTATACACTTTTTGGCATTTAGCTTGAGGCCATGGCACTGGCACCAGTTGTCTGTTTCTGAGGCCCTTTTGGAGGATGCTTGTGTCGGCTGGAGAGTCGATTATGGCACCCAGTTTGCAGTCATCTGCGAACTTGTCAGCCACAGTCCTTCCGTGTTGGCCTGTACCTCCGAGAAATATATACCGAACAAGAGAGGTCCCAGGACTGAGCCTTGTGGGACACCACTTGTAACTGGTTTGGAGTCTGACATGGCTCCAGCAATTCTAACCATGTGGGTTCTGTCCTTGAGCCAGGCTGTGTGGACCACCTTCCCCTCGTCAATGGCCTTGGTGACTGTTTCAAAGAAATCAACCAGGTTTAAGAGGCAGGATCTGCCCTTAACAAAGCCGAACTGGGTAGGATCCAGTGTTTGTAGGTCCCCAATATCTTTATTTATGAGGTCCATGATGATCCTTTCCATAGCTTTGCAGACCAAGCTAGTCAGGCTTATGGGGCGATAGTTTCCAGGATCCGTTGAGGCACCACCTTTATGGAGAGGGACCACTGTTGCTGCACGCCACTCTTTGGGCACATATCCTGTAGTAAGGCTGAGATTGAACAGTAGTTTTATGTTTGGGTTTAGCTCTTCTTTGAGTTCATGTAGCGCAGCCGGGACACCATCTGGTCCCATTGATGCTGTGTTTTTGCTTTGGAGAGCGGCTCTTACCTGAGCATCTGAGATGTCAGGGGGGCAGCACTCTGCTGGGATAGATATTTGCCCTTTTGGGGGGGGGGGAGTTTGCGCTGAACCTGTCAGCTAGGATGTTGGCAATGTCTGTGGGTTCGGTGTATTTGTTGTCATTTTGGACTAATTCTGAGCATATCTGGGAATTACCACCCAGGTTCCTAACATAACTAAAGAAAGCTTTGTGATTATCCTTAGTGTCCTGTGCAATTTTTGTCTGGAAGCTGGCCTTAGACAATTTTATGTGTGCCCGTAGTTTTTTGCTAATACTGATCACTGATGCCTTCCCTTTTTGGGATTTTGCTTTATCATTTAGTAGCTTCCTCCTTCTATTGTATAGTTTGTTTATGGCTGGGGTCCACCAGACAGGACATCTGCCTTTGGAGGATTGGGTCTTGGTTTTATTTGGGATCGCATGATCCATGCATTCCTGAAGGTGTTCATAGAATGCGTTTATAAAGGATTCTGCGGTCTGGGCCATTTTCCACAGGCCGGGGCTTTGAAGGATTCCACCTCAGTTTTGAGGAGTGTAAAATTTGCTTTAGAGAAGTTTTTCACTGTGGTTTTCTGGGCAGGGGTGGGGTCGGGATGTGAATATCCAGTGAGATTAGTTTATGGTCTGATCTTACCAGTGAGGGATACACTTCTGGTCTGGAGCATAGAGCCCCCATGTTGGTGATGATCAGGTCCAGTATGTTTTCCCCTCTTGTGGGAGTGGTAACAAGTTGTTCCATAGCATTTGAGTTTATAAATTCTAGGAACCTTTGGGCTAGGGTGTTGGAGCTAGAGTAATGCTCCCAGTCTATGTTTGGGTAGTTGAAGTCGCCCAATATAATGGTGTTTGGAGAGACCTTCATATTTTCCAGTGTTCTCAGGAAGGCCGAGTGGGGTTCCTGGGTTTGGGAGGGTGGTCTGTAGCAGGCTATAAACTGGAAGGCAGTTTTACCCACTGTTAGTTGCACATGGATAGTCTCTGATGCTTGGTGCTTTGCCACCAACCTGGAGGTGTGGGTATCTTTGAATATCGATTCTCCCCCTCCTTTTGTGGTTCAGTCCAAGTTTTGGGGCCGAAAAGCATGGTATGAGGTATAACCTGGTAGTGCTGGGGTGCTCTCGGGAGCCCTGAACCAGGTTTCTGTTACTGCACAGATATCGATGTTCTCCATGCTAAGGAGAGTTTAGTCGCGTGCATCTTGAGGTTTAGACTTCTGGCGTTGAGTAGCATTACTCTTAGTTTCTTATCCCTTGTGATACCTATGGAGGTGGGTTTGTCTTTTGAGCCTTGCCTAAAAAGGCACTATGGGGTAGCAAGAGCCTTTGCCAATATCCGAAAGCCCAGGGTGACAGGTGCAAGCAGTCCCTAGCGAAGCATCGTGGCTTGCCGAGCATATCATCCC
Source organism: Protopterus annectens (assembly GCF_019279795.1). Taxonomy (NCBI): domain Eukaryota; kingdom Metazoa; phylum Chordata; order Ceratodontiformes; family Protopteridae; genus Protopterus; species Protopterus annectens. The sequence goes on along the minus strand of NC_056745.1, from coordinate 181,346,668 downwards.
AAGCTGACAGGCATTGGATCCCCTTTGAATGACACCAGTACTTAAGCCAATTGTTGAAATTGATCATCTTGTCTTCATATTGTGGCATCATTCTTGGTGAGGGTAAGATGCTACTCAAGGTCAGGGTCATACCGGCCTGGGCTACATGCTCAGAGAGCTCCTTTATGTCTCTTTTCATGTAGTCCAGGGAGGTACATCTCAGGTCATTCACACCAGCATGGACAATGACTGAGTCATATTTGTACTTGCCTTGGAGTGACCTGAGTGCTTGTGTTATGTGGCGGATCCTAGCACCTGACAGGCTGCTCACCGTGACCCTCTCCTTGTTCAGCCTGGTGAGCGGGACGTCCGTGTGCCTGACGATAGAGTCACCGAGTCACCTATTACAAGTGTATCAGGTGTGTTGTTTAGTCTTAAGGGCTGTGACTGTTTGGCACACTGGCTTTGTGAGATATGTGTTGCACATGTTTTGTTTTGGGGTAGCGGCTGCTTGGGTGTCTGCTTTGGAGGTCTCTGCTGCTTCTGCAGATCTTTATTTAGAGCCTCAGTATGTTTTGTGTGATTATGTGTTTGGTTTGCTGTTGTGGTAGGTCTATGTGAGACTGGAATTGTAGTGAGTATGGTTTCCTTCTCCTCCTGACTGGTTATGCCAGTACTGAGTTGAGAGAGCTTAGCCTCCAGTTTGGCTATATGGTTGCATCTCTCACATGTGTTGGAATTTGTTGGGAGGAGGAGAGGGTTGTCTGTGTACATGAGGCAGTTGTAACATTGCCTCAAGATTCCCAGATTCACCAGCTGGACCGGAGAGGAGATTGACAACTGACCTTTGGACATGCTAGAATAATATTGGGAATTCCTTAATAATCGAAAACCAGGGCCAGTGGGGAGTGAGGGTGTAGTGCTTTTAATTTTTAGTGCTGACTTATATAATTGCTTTAGTGAGCAAGTGCCAGGTAACTTAAGTGCAATGTGTTACAGGTAACTTAAATGCAAAAACGACAAACAGTAACTTTCTTTCAAGTGAAACAAGGAAATAAGTACAGTAAGCAATGCAGATATCACTAGTGAGCCACAGAAGCGCCGCATATTAGGTGGAATTAGCGTTCCAGGAAATAACAAGCAAACAAACAACAAGCATATAAACAAAGCTATATTCAGCAGGCCTGGATCTAGTCTATGCTACAGCAAACAAGGTGTACCAATTTTAGTAAGATACAGTTCAAATATTCAGGCACTATAAACCTTTAACCAGAAATTCCCAGCTCAGAAGGGCAGAGTCCAGCCTCTTCTCCCACAAGAGTGCAGACCACAAACCTTCTTAATGTAAAATAACTGGCCTGAAGCCCAAGTGCCTAAACCAGAACTAATACACTTTAAGAATAACAGACACTGGGCTCTCAATCAGCAGTTCCCAACTTAGAAGGATGAAAGCTACCTGTCCTGCCACCACAGTGCATGCCACAAACCTTCCTAATGTAAAACAACTGGTCTGAAGCCCAAGTGCTTAATCCAAAAGACTTAGAATGACAGCTAAACTTTAATCAAGTTACTACCAAGCAGTAATAAATACAACTGAATACTTTAGAGAATGCCTGGATTAGTGCTCAAGTTACACAAGCAAAGCTAGATCCAGCAGGCCCGAATCCAGTCTATGCCACAGGAAACAAGGCGCACCAACTTCAGTAAGAAGCAGTTCAGATATGCATGCACTTATAAGCCTTCAGTCAGAAATTCCCAGCTCAGAAGGGCAGAGTCCAGCCTCTCCTCCCACAAGAGTGCAGACCACGAACCCTCTTAATGTAAAATAACTGGCCTGAAAGCCTAAGTGCTTAAACCAGAATTAATACACTTTTAGAATAACAGACACTGAGCCCTCAATCAGCAGTTCCCAACCTAGAAGGATGTAAGCTACCTGTTCTGCCACTACAGTGCAGACCACAAACCCTCTCAGTGCAAAACAACTGGTCCGAAGCCCAAGTGTTTAAACCAGAAGGCTTAGAATGAGTTACACCAAGCAGTAATAAATACAACTGAGTACTTTTAAGATGATGCAAAAGTAAAAAAAAGTAGGTAGAAACACAAGTACAGTAAAAGCAGATGAAATTTTTTTTTTCTGAAAAAGTGCTGCGATCAAAGAAACAGATTTGAATGCTGAAACTAGAAAACTGGCTAGTTGTAGGGAAAAAAAAAAACTAAGCTAGAAGGCTTCCCTCCAACACAGAATGGCTTGGGGGCTCAAAAGCCTACAAATAGTCTATACCACTTAACAGGAAAGGCAGGAAACGAGCTTAAATTTTTTTTTTTTTTTTTTTTTTTTTTCTGTTTCCCAGATGCTCTCTTTGTACACAGTAGGAGTGCCTGAAATCAGAATATGATCTCACTGCACTCAGTTGAGTGAGCAAATGAGATGGGCCCAGAAGGAGTATCCAAACACAAATTTACAAGAGGGGCAGCTGCAAGGCCACTAAGATTAACACCAAAACAAAAACAGGGAGGGTGGGACAAACTGAAGAGCAGAGTGAAAACTTCCAGTTCAGCTACATATTCCTTCCACACAGTTAAAATCAATTTAAATACTGTATTTTTTGAAAAAACGCAGATAAAGGTACTTAAATTCTCTTATCGTCCAGTTGAATATAGCAAGTTCTTAGGCCAAAGCTGAGGTTTTTAAGCAGAAAATATTTCACACTGTACCACTTAAATAGGCAAGGACAGGAAATCAAAGAATGTGACTACCCCCACACCTGTAATTACTAGCAAATAACAAAATTCAGCAAACACTGACTAACTTCCAGTTCAGCTAATATTCCTTCCACACTGAAGAGCAGAGTGAAAACTTCCAGTTCAGCTAAATATTCCTTCCACACAGTTAAAATCAATTTAAATACTGTATTTTTTTGAAAAAATAAAGCAGATAAAGGTACTTAAATTCTCTTATACGTCCAGTTGAATATAGCAAGTTCTTAGCCGGCCAAAGCTGAGGTTTTTAAGCTCATTTTTTAAGTTAGACTGCCCGCAGTAAAAAGCATAAAAGTACTGCATTTCTTAAACGCTATTATGCTAGACTTTTACTGAAATAATAATGAGCTAGTATTTTTAAGTTTCTTAACAAATCTAGAATATTTAACATTCTGGGACAGTCATATTAGCGGTAGGAAAATCTTTTGCCACCATTGGCAGGTGACATTTTTCTCAGCAGTCTCACTACATGTATGCAGATGTACCTTCTAGTCCCATTGCTTCTTCAAAAAGAATTGTCATTGGTTTTCAGTAAATGTCTTTTATGTTTTCTGTGGAATGTGTGATAGTCTGTAATCTTTGCCACAGATGATCTTGGCTGCTTGGGGTTTTAGTGTACAAGTCCTGGATGTAAGCACACAATTCTGACCTTCAGGTGACTAATGTAAATAGTTCTGGTTTGCCTGTCTAGACTGATTCATTTTCATTCTTTCTTGAATCTGATTCTTGTTCGCACAGGAGTGAACAGTATGGTACATGTATCACATATGTAATTTAAATTTCAACTACTGGCAAATAATTTAGGTTTGCTGGTGGTACCACTCCTCAACTACTGGCAAATAATTTAGGTTTGCTGGTGGTACCACTCCTGTACCTTTATACTGGAGTATTTCTGTATTCCAGCAAAAAAAAGCCACTTGTACATTGTGAACCATTGCCTAACATGACAATTTAAGGCATACCATGACTAGCAGATATAGGCTTAAATGCAGTAGTGAGGCATTCTCTTGTAGTATCAGCCAGTAGTTTCTAGAAGCTTTGAATAGCAATTAGCTTAAATAAGGTGGATGCATTTTTTTTTTTTTTAAGAGAATTTTTATTAATTTACAATGTATACACAGGAAGCAATTCAACATGTTTTTGCACAATTATAGGTTTACATTGAATCATCAAGGTAATCTTATACCATTAACGAGTTAAATCCATCCCACATATTATTATTTATTGTGTTTATGTAAGTTTATATTTATTCCCTTCCCTTTTTAATTCCAAGATACCAGGATTGGCGTTTCTTAAAGCTCTCATGTCACTTATTTCAATGAAAGTAAAGTTGTTTATTATAAGGGCATCCAGATTCATATCCCTGCATCAGACAGCAGGTGAAAGAACATGCACTGACTAGGCAAATACTGCCTTGCTTGGATAGAATGCATTACTTATCCGCCTTTCTGTATGATGACAGACCCTGCCTGTACTAAATGACAGTGTTAAATACTGAATTCACAAAAGCCCACTCATGGAATGGCTGTCTTACCCAAGGTTACTATTATACATTTTCTGGTATTGAATTTTAGGCAGTGACTCTGGTATCAGTTATTAGTTTTTATCAGGCCTTCTCAGAAAATATCTATGTCTTTGGGGGATTCTAGTGTCTAGTTTTGCAGTTGCCTCTGAACTTGGCCATCCAGAGGCCAATGATATTAGACTTTACTTCAGTGGAGATGATGCCAAAAAGGAGGTGCCCCAGCACCAAGCACTTGGTGACTCTGCTAGTGACTGACCTTTTTACAGACTTCTTGGGACGTCTTTGTAAGCCATTTGATTGTCTAATGAATGATATAGGAGTTTACACTTAATCTCGTGAGCTTGTCTACAATGCTCGAGTGGGGTAGGATGTAGAATGCCTTGGCATGTCAAGATAGGCCATATGCACCATTTTTGCCCTCATCCATTGCTTTGATGAACTTCTTAAAGCCTGTTAGGTTGAGCAGGCATGACCTACCCTTGACTTAATCAGACGGGGTTGAGTCCGGTGTCTGAAGGTTTCAATGTCATTATTTATCACACCAATGATTCTTTCTGTGGCTTTACATACAAAACTAGTCAGACTTAATAAGTCGGTAATTACTGTAGTTGGTAGATGGTCTGCCCTTGTGCAGATGGATAATGGCTGCAGTCCTACATTCATTTGGCATAAAGTCTTTTGGAGGCTATAGTTAAATAATCATTCTAGTGGGCCCTTCAGGTCATGTTTTCTGCTAACTAGGAGGAGTCTTGGGATAAGACCCATCAGTGCAGTGTTTCTGGCCATTTAGAGATCATTGAGAACCTATTCGCTAGTGATAGTTGTAGTTGGGGTTACTTCTTGAGAGGTGTCAAGAGGAGAAAGCAAGATAAACTTGGGATTGGGGTTTATCAGCCAGTAGAGTTGCTGTATCCAGTGGCTGTGTATAGGTAGCTTAATTTGCAATTAGTTTAGCATATTGTTATGTATTGCCTTTTGAGGCTCTAACTATAGCTAAAGAATGCTTTGTGATTGTCCTTTAGGCTATGAGGCTACTTAACTTCATGAAATTTTGCAAGAGTGTCACTTAATAGTAGATTATTTTCCTTTGGAGTAATTCCTGAAAGTTTCGTATTAGGCTAGCGTCCCAGGTTTTATTTCAAAGGAGACAGCTTCCTGATATGACTTGGATTTGTGAGGATGTTGTACTGCGTGTGTTGGGGGGGGGGGTTGCAATCTTCACTTAGTGGGTATTTGGACTAGCTGGAATGTTTGGGCTTGTGAGTTTGGGGTTGTGTAAGATTCCCAGTTTATAGTGGTGTAGTTGAAGTTCCCCACGAATATATTGGATTGACTGGAGACTTACCCTAGTACATTAAATTACCTCACTGCTTACACACACACACACACACACACACACACACACACACACACACACACACACACACACACACACACACACACACACACAAATCCTGGGTAGAGGGAGGCAGCTTGGCTCACTGCTTTGGCTGCTTGGTTGGGAGTTTGCGGATACAAATACATGTATTGGTAACACTACCACAGCTGCAGAAATGGCCAGGTGCCTTACAACCAAGTCCTACTGCAGCCCCCCTCTGCAAAAGATGTAGGTCCAGAGCAATGAATTGCACTGTTACAGCCATACTGCCCCCCCCAATAAAATGTATAGACAGTGACCTGACATTGCAGTATATTGTCTTTTATGCCCTATCACACTGATTGCCTTTTGTTTACAGTAAAAGGGCAGAGGTAGCTGTTAGATGTTGCTTACAAGGCAGTCTGTGACAAGCCTCAATATCAAATTATAGTAGCCAGTCCACAGATCTCCGTTCACACAGGTGCTAGCGTCCAGCACAAAGCATCCATGCCACATCACACAAGACAGATCACTATCCTAGTGGGATTAACCTTGTCAACAAAAAAGCTAAATAAATAACACGGCACATTATCCCTCTGTCCTTTCCACCTCTCTCCTGATTTCCAACAATTACAGAAGGTTTACAAACTAATGTAAATATTGTACTACTACACTCTGTACATATACAGGCTAATCTGAAATACTTGTGTTATTGCTTAGATCTGTATTTTTTTCTTATAAAATCTTTTAAATTTCATCCAGGATCAGTGTGCTACCCCAGTAAACAAATATTTCAAACACACTTGTGCGCTGTGTGTGTTCGTATTATGTGTGTGTATATTTATTTATTTTTATATTTGTTTATTGGGTAAGTCAAACTGGACAAGTTTGCCCGTTTTCAGCAGAGGCCCAGGGAGACGAACTCCTTACAATTAGACACTCAAGAAATGTTTAAACTTGCAAAATGTTAGTTGAAAGAGAGCATACAACTGTTTAGAAAACAGGCTAACAATTTGACAAAGGTTGCCTTAAGAATGTTAGTAGTACAGCGGAGAGAGAAGAACAATACACAACTTTGTTAAACTTACTAGTCTCTTAGTATTTTTAAACATAATTCCACCACGTTGGAAAATATAACAGCAAGCTAAGCTGAATTTAATTATACATAGGCTAGGTGGAACTGGGTTGAAACATGTACATATCCAGGACTTGGTGAAGTAGGATTTTACCTGATTTTTGAAACTCTGTCTGTCTGTGTCTTCACTTCAAGTGGGAGGGAGTTCTGCATTTTTGCAATGATACTGGAATATGTGTGTGTGTGTGTGTGTGTGTGTGTGTGTGTGTGTGTGTGTGTGTGTGTAATATATATATATATATATATATATATATGTAAAATGTATGCGTGTGTGCATATTTTATATATATATTAGTCTACTTTGTGTGGAGACATGCATGAATGGGCATACCTTCGTTGAAGGTTGTGCGTCAGGGCTGGCAACTCGGCACGTAAAAATCTGCTGCCAATCATTAGTGGACCGGAGTTCCGCTGTGGCGACCCCTAACCGGGAAAAGCCGAAAGACACAGCATTCGTCTACTTTGATTCACTTGAAAACCCATTTCACTGAATTTCAATTCACCGTCAAAAAAATCGCTGAAAACTCATTTCACTGAATGTAAGTACTGTTGGGCAAATAAAATGTATATGCCCTTTTCCCCACTGTATTGTGATCCTGGAGTTAGTATATATAGTTAGGGATGTGTGTGGAGGGCATATCCTTCCCACCTACTTGGCTTTTATATTTATGAATCTCATTTCACTGAAAGCTAACAATATAAAACCAAAAGTAGGTGGGGGGCTATGACCCCACGCACCCTAATTATATATACTAACTCCAGGATTGCACTACAGTGGGGAAAAGGGCACATACTTTTTATTTTCCCAACAGTACTTACATTCAGTGAAATGTGATTCAGTGAAATGAGTTTTCAGTGATTTGAGCTTTCAGCGATTTGGTGTGAGTGTTTTGAAATTCAGTGAAATGAGTTTTCAGTGAGTCAAAGTAGACCTATATGTGTATGTATGTGTGTGTATATGTCTATGTATGTATGGGTCTACTTCACATAATCGAAAATCCAAATGTTCGACTTTCATATGACCGAGACCATATGATCGAACATTTGAATGTTTGACAATGTGAAAATAAATAAACGACCAAAAAAAAACTAAACTGTGCTAGTAAGGGGGCAAGCCCCCCTACTACCAACTCCGAGATCGCACTACATTGTGGTAAAGGGAAAAATTCCCATTCCGTGCTCTATGGAGATCCCCATTCAGACCGTTCGAACTTTTAAACATTCGATCGTATAGTCTCTGCCATCTGAAAGTCGACCTTTTAAAAGTTCGACCATCTGAAGGGGTTTTTTGTGTGTGTGTGTGTGTGTGTGTGTGTGTGTGTGTGTATATATATATATATATATATATATATATATATATATATATATATATAATGTATATGTATGTATATATATATATATATATATATATATATAGTTGTAATAAAGCCAGTTCTACCAACAATTGCAAACAGATTGCATACATAATACTAAACAAGGTAACATAGTACCATACAAGCAGCAGCATAGTTAACTCAGTATTACATTACTACAGTGAAATATAATCTGTGCAGTAAAATGTACAAAGCATTAAGAACACCTAAATTAGACCAGTAACAACAAACGATAACAGGCGCTAGTTCATGCAAATGCTGCAGCAGTGGTTCAGTCCATCACCCAACCAAGTAAATGGTTATAGCAAGTGATTAACACACTCATTGTTAAACTGCAGAGACATGTAATGAGTCATGAAGGGTGCTAACAGAGGTGTAAACAAACCGCAGAAAGTATGTGCATACATTTACACAATTAACAAAGGCACAGCAGAAATCAAAAACTTAGCTAGTTAGCATCACTGATGGGAATGCAGTTAAGCTATCACTGTCATGGGATGTAAAAGGTCTTATTTTAAGCGCATTACTAGATGCAATCAAAACGTTTTATTTTATGGAATTTATGACACGGTTATTTAAGAATTTTGCTTTCTCTGGAATCCCTGAAAAATTAAGTTGGAAGTTTTGCCAAAAAATGTGTTACCAATTAGGTAGTAATGATTAAAATTTGAGGAGAGAGAGGATATGGTGCAGCAAAAATAAGTGTCCTACTGTAAATAGGTGGATAGTACAAGAAAACAGTACATGAACATTGTCTCCTGCTGTGACTTGTCAATCACAGCAGCAAACAAGCTCAAATTACCTTTGCCCCTTTGGATACGAAGGGGGGTTGTTTAGGGGGAGGAGAGATGAATTTAAGGACTACAACTCTGGCATAACAGAAGAAGAAAGAATGAAAATTGGCCATTTTAGAAATAAAAAGAAGCAACAGGCACAGAGAATACTGTTCTGTTTGATTACCTTTTTATCTTTTAATTTTGCATTGAAAAGCAAAAAATGGTAATTAAACCCGACTGACGAAAACAAAGCAGAGTGTATGTGAAAACAGATGTAAAGTCAATGCACTGATAAGAGCTTTGTGGTTATAATGTAGTAGTTTAAAGCTAAACGCTGCATTGTAGGATACCTAGAGGAGGACTGGAAAAATTGAGATGCCAGATCCGAGTAAAGACATGATGAAATACATTTCTTTTTTTCGGTCTGTGGGTGCGGTTCTCCTTTAACCACATGAAAAGATTATTACATATTTCTAATTTATTGTATTTAATAAACTTATAAGAATTTGGTGTAATCTGCTCCTGGATGATTTTTCATTGATTAATGTAAATTGAGTCTATCCAGAGTGTAATGGAGTTAAAACTTGCAGCAATGGACTAAGATTCTACATCTGGGAAGCTGATACCTCCTTAGTCCCATGATGTTATATGATTTCTATAAGCAATTCTTGGCTTTTTAGGATACCATATTAATGAAGTTAACATTTTTTTCCATTTTCATTAAAAATGTTTTGTCAGTTATTAAATCTAGTGAATGCAATGTATATTTAATCTTGGATAATGTAATCATTTTAATAAGTACTAACCTAACCTCACAAGTAGAAAAAATATTCATTCCATTTTTAATAAGTAACACTTCAGTTATTGTTTCAGATTTATTATTATTAATATTGGTCACAACTTGATAGATTTTTATTTCTAAATATTTTAGTTTTTTCCTTTCCAATTATATTTATCTTTATATTTAAACTTGCTGTCTAGTAATTGTAACACTAAAGCTTCAATTTTATTATTATTATTAAATTTCAGCAGCAATTCCTCTTGAACATTTTCAGTTTTCTTATTTGGTTCTTCAGTTGAATAATTTAACTCTCATATTGTTAATGCAACAGATGTAGTAAAATATAATCTGTATTTTAATTGAGAATCCATCATGTCTTTGCTTTTTATTATTAGCTAAGGGTTCGATAATTAATGCAAATAATAGAGGGGACAGGGGACACCCTTGCTTTGTGCCTTTGTTTAAAGTGAATCCTTAAGAAATGTAAGATCAATTTTGACATATACTTTGGAGTCTCTGTACAGTTTTTTTAATATTCCATTGCACTGTCTGGAAATGTAAATGCTTATAAAGTTTTAAGCAAGCAGTTACAGTATACAGAATCAAAGCTCTCCTAATATCTAAGCTAATTATGGCCAATTTGTTGTTCATTCCTTTTGCTAAATCTAAGATAGGTACTGCCCTTTTTATATTATCTTACATTAATCTGTTAATTGTAAATCCTGTCTACTATATCTATTAATCTTGTAGGAAAAATGGAAATATTTTGTAGTCTACATTTAATAATGAAATTGATCTATGTGAAGACTAATTTATCCTTCCCTCATTTAAGTATAGGTGATATTGCAGAAAATTTCCATGAGGGAGGAATTATTTTGTCACTCTGAATTATTCTGAAAACGTCACTCAGTAATTCTAAAATATTTAATGGAAGCAGACTGTATAATTCCATACTTCCTTCATCTAACCTTGGAGCTTTACCATTTTTCCCATTTTTAAAGCTTCTTTAATTTCTGTCAGGGAAATAGGCATGTTTAACAGAGATATTTGTTGGTCACTAAGTTTATTAGTAAAATTTTTCTTTAAATACGTGTCAGTTTTGTAATCATCAGGAGTATTATTTTTATCTTAATATTGTCATAGAATTTTTAAAACAATTTTAAGCATTTCCTCTGTCTGAAGTAAGCTTATTAGTGTGAGGATTTCAGATATCCTTGGTTTGTGCCCCTTTGCTTAACATTTTACTTCTATTAGCTATTCTATGTAAATTTATGTCATCACATAACTGTGCAATTTTATTTTTTTTATAAAGCTGTCTTCACTTTATGCATTAAAACTGTTTGATATTCTGTCATTAATTTTAAAAATTACTTTTGTATTATCTAATTTCTTTCTTTGTTGTTCAGTCCTCATTTTGTGTATTTCCTACAGCTCTTTATCCAGTTCTTTCATTTTATTACTAGCCCATCTTCCCATTCTATCTGTAGTATGCATTTTTAAGGAGCTTCATATTATGACTTTACTAACCTGACCATTATCATTCAAAGATTAAAAAAAAATCTTGTGTTCCTTAAGGTAACTCTTACATTCTTTTAATTTATGTATATATATATATATATATATATATATATATATATGCATGTATATATATATATATATATATATATATATATATATATATATATATATAGAGAGTTATACTGGGATTCTATAAATAATTTAAAATTCATTGTATGCATTAATATATTAATACTTGGTGCATTATGATCAGATAAAGGATGATGAGTAGTTTTAAAATAATTCACTTTACTAAAATCTGTAGAGGCATAAGTCCATAATTCACTTTACTAAAATCTGTAGAGGCATAAGTCCTATCAGTTCTAGTTTGCGTCCATGTGCATAAGAATGAGTAAAGAACAATGACTTGTCTTCTGCTTTTGCTAGTAAAACAACTAAATTATTATTACTAATCCCCTATTTAGTGCTTTAGCTGATGCCAATATTTTAGCTTTCTTCTGTTCACTTGGATTTTCTTTACTAGATATCTAGTTAAAATCCCCTGCTAAAATTAAACTACAGTTCCAATGACTTTGTAGTAATTTTAAGTGATCTTTTAGCCATTCTTGCACCTATTCCAGGGACCCAGTAAAAATTAGCTAATGTATAGTTTGGGTCTATATTAGAACATCAAAGTTTCAGAACTTCGAATGTGCTAATATCGACCCCTATTCAGCGAAAGCTGAAAATAACGAAGTTACAGAAAACCGAATTCTTTCCTAGGGAAAGAATTCAGTTGTCCGTTCCTATCACTTTGCTCTTTTCAGCACTGTGATGGAAAGTTACGGGTCGGGTTCAGGTAAGTGTGCGATTGTGTGGATGTGAGAGTTAGGGCGGCTTAGGTGAGTTAGCGTTCGGGTGTGGGTCAGGTAAGTTTGCGAATGCTAGGGCGGGGTAGGTGAGTTAGGGTTAAGGCGCGGGTGAGGTGTGTGTGCGATAGCGACAGACCTTAGGGTTAAGGTTTGGGTCAAGGTAAGTGGGTAGATAGTGGTGTATGTACAGTTTAGTGTAGCGTTAGATGTAAGATATTGGGTGTATGTGTGTGGATTGCTGGTTGTTTGGTGTGTTTGTATTGTGTGTATGTGTTTTGGAACAGCAATCGCTGTTCTGAATTTTCGATGTTATCAGTTTTCGGTTACTAGGGGTCGATATTAGAACATTCGAAGTTCTGAAACTTCGATGTTCTAATATAGACCCTATAGTTTGCCATTATATTTAATTGTTACAAATGTGTATATTCCTTTAGAATTATTAAAGGATTTCATGACCTTAGGCATTACAGTAGATTTTCCCCTAAGTGCCTGTCTTCTTTTTGTTAAAAGAAGCAGATTATAACATTTCATAATCTAAGTTCTTTAAATATTGAAGAAGTCTCTTGCAAAAACTATCCATACTGTGTATTTAAAAAAAATTTCTTAACATATGGCATATTTATCCACCATATTAATTATATATAAGACTCTAATGCATTCCTCCAACATAATCTTAATGTTCCACATTGTTTTGAATTATTCCCTTTACAAACTAAACTACTTGACTAAAAAAAAAAGTATCAAAGAAATGTCTACGTCTGCAGCTATAATTATATATTGATAATAAAATGCACCCTACCATGGATATCACAGTTCCTAGTTTGCCTAGCGAATAGACAAACTACTGCACTATCGCCGTACCTGCGAACACCTAAAAATTCATCAGAAACCTAGCTAAAAGCTACCATGACTTGCAAATATTTTATAAATAGATCAGAAATAGTAAGCGAGTATTAATTTACTTATATGTTTTGCTATTTAAAAATATTCCCCCATTAGTGCATAAAAGTTTAATTCTTCTTCTTCTTTCCGCTTTTCCCGGTTAGGTGTCACCACAGTGGATCACCTGTCCGCTCATGATTGGCAGTGGAGTTTTACGGAGTAGAGTTTAATAAACCTCAGTAATTCTCTTGTATAAAATAGTAAGGGACTATTAATTTAGTTATACATTTTGCTATTTAAATATATTCCCCCATTACTACATAAATGTTTAATAATCCTCAGTTCTCTTGTATTAATCACAAATATTAAATAATCAAACAAATGGTATATTATATGCTTATTTATATAATAGTAATATGAATTACCCCTTAAATATCCCTGAAGTATTTGCTCATTCAACATCATCTCTAAATAAATTATAAAAGAGTGGGACCTAAAGAGAGAGAGAGACCTCTGTAAATTTATTAAGTGACAATCTGAATTTTTGAAGTACAAATTTCTGTATCTCATAATTGTGCAACACTCTTAACATGACATATATTAAAATATTTAAAAATTCTTTGGCTTATAAAACTACGTCATAAAAATATGTACATTACTGAGGTCAAAGAGAATGCCTTGCTATTTCTGTGAAGTAAAATATTTGCAGTCTGTTTTATTCAAAAGGCACAGTGTGTTCAATTCAAATCCCATTCTCCCTTCTTGAATTCAAACACATTGAAAAATCTAATTACTTTCTATAAAAAAATGGATGTACTGATTCTGCAATAAAATGCTCAAATTTCGTCTGTGACCCATGAAATGAGTTACCTCAAGTAGTCTTAGTGAGTCCAATAACATATAACATGTAAAAAGTTTCAAAGTTCATATGACCAAGCTTCAGATTTCAGCTTTCAGATTTTCAAACATTTTATATGATTTTATGTAAATTGTATTATATCTTATACATGCACTTGTTTGCCATGTGCAGGTGCATGTAATAGACATCTTTCGTAAAAGCATTTTATTTATATTTTGTCTGTCTTGTTTTCTTACTAGTATTCTAGCTTGTTCTATATGTCCTGTAATTCTAAAATGTTCCATCAAAGAGCTATTTAATTATCAGCTCTCTATTAAAGGAGAACCACACCCACAAACTCAAGAACATGTTTATTTCATCATGGTTTGGTGTTTCCTACATTTTAACACCACTCTGGGACTATGTACAGGTTTTTAAATATTTTTATACTTCTTGAGTCTGACCTCATGGGGTCTGGCATCTTGAAGTAATTCTCATTGTTTAGTCTACCTCTATGTATCCCAAAATGTAGTGCTCGCCTGTAAAAAGTTACATCATGCAGGCCTCTTTCTTCCTAAAGCTCCTGTCACTGCATTAATTTTACATGCATACACTGCTCTCTTTCAGTCAATTAGTTTAAGTAACATTTCATGCCGTTCAATAACTACTTGAAACACAAACCATGCAAAGGCCACAGGACAGACTTTCAAAGTGCTTTCTACTGCTGCTTCTTTTTAGAATGGCTAAACCACATTTTTGTGAAGCCTGAATTGTACTACTTTGACTCCTCATCCCCCTTCACACCTAACTTCTGTAGTTGTCAAAGTGCTAAGGGTAATTTGAGCTATTTACCTGCTGTGATTGACAGCTCTCAGCAGGAGACTTGTACTGTTTCCTTGTTCTAGTCTTTACTTTCGGTTTGGGTAGCGGAAGGACCAGGGAGCTGTGACATCACAGCATAGGTGGGTTTTAGGACAGTCATGGTGATGTCAGTTTGGCGAGGCAGCTGGCCAGAAAACTACCTGTATTCAGTGGCCTTGATGCCCTCAATGAATTGGAGATTAAAGCAAGGGCGGGATAAAAGTATTTTGAAAGTGAAACCACCACAGTACAGTAAGGTACTGTTCTAGTGGAGAGACAGTTAATTTAAAATATTTTAAATGCTGTTTGTTTAGTCATAGCAGGGACAATACATATAGAGAAAAGGGACAATACATAGAAAAGGGAAAATAGAGAGAAAAGGGACAGAGAAGTTGAGCATTTAGTAATAGAATGCTGTTGTTATCCTTTAAAGGTTATAGTATGTGTACATATTTCTTAACTTACTGATATTGCTCTTTTCTTAGTCTTGTATATTAAATATTTCATTCCTTGAGCATTTGCATAGTGTTCATAAGATGTTTACTCTTATTAATTCTAGTATTACAAGCAATCTTGAGTCTATATATAAAATAAATTCTGCTTGTTTAATTTGAATGTGTTTTTAGCCATTTTGAACTGTTGCTCTGATTTTTAAGCTTCTCATGTAGACATCAAAATTTGACTGCAGCATGTGAAAATGACAACTCACAGCAGCTGCTAATTTCATCTGTAAGTTTCTCGTTCCTCTTAGTTTTTTTAAGCTGTTCTAATTAGTAACAAACATCTAAATTTCTTTCTTTCAATTAACATGCATAGTTAGTGTAACACTACAGCATAAGCTATCAACTTGCAAAATTTAAGGAAATTATCATGTCAGTATAAAACATTACTATAGCATTTACCTTGCCAATTCTTCACGTTGAAGAAAAGAACAAGGGTGTTATTTTGAGTAGGTTTCTGAAATGTATAGTCAAAAAAGAGAAAATTTTCTTAAAAACATCTGTGATGAACTTTGACCTAGATTTTCTTTAGTTGAGCTAAAGGCAGGAAGGATCCAGTATTCTGAAGAAATAGAACAATCCTTTGTTCTCAGGCTTTCTCTGTTAAGTGTCAGTTTTTCATAAATGATCTGTGAAAGGAATGTGTTATACCTGAAAAAAGAAAACAAAATCACCAGCACTTTAACACTTCTAATTAGCATATAATTAGATCTGGCATTCATTTAACCCAGCAATGCACATACTAAGCGAAGTTGAACAAATAAAATAAAACATTCTTAACTTGTATATAGTCCTAAGGCTACCAATTATATTGCTTATAATTCAGTGACATTCTCTTACAGGAAGTATTTATTTAACATTTAGAAATACACTTAAAAATTTAGATAAATACATTCTTTCATTGTAAATAGAGTAAAACTAGCCACTTATATTCCTCATCATGAAAAATGTTTTAGCTTAAAATATAAATGTGTACTTGCATATGTTTTGAAGCGTAAAGTCCAGTACAAATCTTTTACTTAAAGGGCAGATCTATTGTATCAGAGAACAAAAGTCCTGCAGTCAGAGAATGAAAGTCACTTGTGTTTAGGCTTTTTAATTTTAGAAGCAGTTTTCCAGGAATTCAGCTTACTCCGTCTCTTCAGGGATACGCTGTTACACGCCATTTCTTCAGAATTAAGGATTTTGTTGCTGTTAAATGTGGATTCCTTCTCCAGAATGTGAAATATTTTGGTTTCTTCAGAAAGAAACAATTTGATCTTTGCAGGGAACACCAAAGTGGCTTATCAAATTTGACATGTTCACCTGTTTTAATAGGTGGGCTGGGCCATGCTGTTTTTAATAGTTGATCTTTTTCTAAGCTAGACATGATCTTAACTATAATTGAAGGTGATGGTTAGTTTTCCTTCTTTGAAGGTGCTCCTTGGAATCTATGTGCATGCTCAATTCAAAAATATAACGTTTCAGGTAGATTTAATGTTTTATGTAGCCAGGTAGTTAAGAAGTTTATTATTTTGTCTCCCTTATACTTTTCAGGTATGTCATAAATTCTAATGTTTCGTCTCAGTCTGTTTTCTAAATCAAGTTTTTCTGTGAGACAGTTATTTTGTTTTGTTTTAAAAGAAACTCTACCTGAAACTTGCCGTCAGTTACTTTTCCTTTGTGGTCATTTAAAGTTTCTTCCATGGTGCTGATTTGTGAACTCTGTTGACCTAGGAAGTTAAAATTCGGGAGTCCACCTCTACAAAGAGGCCAGTCACAAGTGGATTCCCTCAGGGATCAGTCCTTGGACCACTCCTTTTTGGCATTTACTTCTCAGAAGTCAAAGCCAATGTCAGTGGTCTCTGGCTGACTAAATTTGCAGAGGATTGCAAATTAGGAGTTGTTGAATCTCGCACTGACACAAATATTCTCCAGGAGGGGCTGACACAGCCAAACAACTGGTGTCAGAGCCATGGACTAAACTAAATGCCAAGAAATGCATAATAGTATCCCTTGGAAAGTCATTCATTCGTGGTAACTATCATATTGATAACACACCCCTTAGAGTTGACCCAGTAGTCCGGGACTTGGACACACACGGATAGTAATCTAGCCTTTGATAATCATGTGTCTACAGTGGTAAGGAAATCATTCTATGTTGCACAACTTATAAACAAAGGTATGGCATTTAATTCCAAGGAAGTCATTGTTCCACTGTATTCGGCATTCATCAGACCTATCATTGAGTACATTGCCCCCTTTGGTATGTACCTAACCAGGCATATCCAACAACTGGAACCATCCACAGAGGTTCCTCACTAAAAGAATACAGGGCGTAACTAATATGTCCTATGCAGACTGCCCCAAGGCCCTATCCCTGTACTCGGTCTCCTACAGGCTTTTGAGGGAAGATCTATGCCTGATATACATGGCATTGTCAAACCCCACTCTGGACTTCCTGCATATCCACAAAACAAACACTACCAGAATTATTAAGACTTAAACCTTGCCTGTGATATAAATCGGACCAGCTGGAGAGATGGGGTAGCCTCTGGGATATATACCTATCTAGGGAACAGTCTCCCCATCCATGTGAAGCAGCGTTCCTCCCTAACTCAATTCAAATGCAGCTTGGTCAATTGGATGGAAACCGGAAATCCATCCCTTGTTTAGCACCTATGTCTCTAATGCAAACAGGTAACCTGTAAATGGTTCATCTCTCAGGCCCATGCTTACACTTATCAAGGATATCAGAACTTGTCAGAGATTTGGGATGCATGGCTAGACTTAAAAAGGCCCTTGTGGTCGTTAGCCTAGTAAGCACCTATGAACTTGAAGCTATAAATCTTCTTTTTTAGCCATCTTGGTCATGCCCCTTGCATTTTTTTTCGTGTGGCTCTTCTGGCTTTCCATATCTGATGCTCCCACAGGCTTTTCGTACTGGGTCAGCTGAACCTGATTAGCCTCCCTCAATCCCATGTTTGGGTCAGTGAGACAATTTGAGGCATCTTGGGTCAGCATCATACTGCTTCCAAGGATTGTTTTCTTGCAAAACCCTATCCTGTCCTACTGAAAAATGTTTAGTCTGTTGTGCTGGAGTATCTTCCATGCCTTTTATATGGAGCTTAGCCCTACCCTACCTTACCTTAATATCGCAGTGTATCCCCTTCCTGCAGTGGTGAGCAACTGCAAGGGTGCATCCGAGTGCACATAGTCAGCTCTCCAAGATGAACATGCCAGTTCTCCTTGTCTGTGCTGTCAAACCTCCCGTCCTGTATTTGAACTCTGGGTTTCCTGGGCCATAGTCGGTGCTTTATTCATGTGTGCCACTGATACAGTCTTGTTTAAATGCCATTTCTGGTGCTGAGAAACGTCCTTACCCAAGTTTGGACCATAGCTTTCCTAGAACTGATTGTGGCATATCTGGCATTCTTGGATTATTATTTTGATTCTTGGATTATTATTTTGATATCCATTAATCATAGCCTTTACTAGAAACACTGCTTGCCTAGACTGATGTCACATACTCTTTCTTTGGATTTTAACTAATTGCAGATGTTACTGTTGAATTTTTTTATATACAGAGTCAGTGGCTCAACACCTAGTTGTAACACTTGACTTTATTACTGGGGAGTAAGAAGGCTGTGACCTTTGTTTCCACACTGGCTATTTGTTGTAGTTGTAGCATTGAAGTGCAGGAAAAGGGAGGAGTGTCCCAATTCAGATGAGTCATTAAATTAATGTCCCTCCTACCTGAGATAGTAGTTGCCCAGGTGGATTTAAAAGATCCAACAGCACATATTGTGAGTAATGGGGTTATTAAAATCATAATTCACTTATCAAGCATTTTTATAGGCATTATACTGCCATTTTACATAATGTTTGACTTCATAAAGTCTGTACCCTTAACCCATCATGGTTTTATGAGATACAGCTGTGATGGCTTGGTGCTTAACTGCTGTGATTATAGTAGACAGGGCCCTGGGTTCAAGACCTACAAGGGTTGTTTGCTACCCATCATAGAGTACAACACCCCATTTGGGATGTATCTTACAAGACACCTGCAACAGCTGGAAAGACCACAGAAGTACCTCACCAAGAGGATCACTGGCCTCAAACAGATGCCCTATGCAGCTCGACTGAAGAAACTCCAGCTGTACTCTATTACATACCACCTACTCAGAGGTGGTCTCTGCCTGACATACAAGGCTATGCCCAACCCAGAACTGATGGACATGCTCCACCTAAAGAAAAGCTTATCCCCTCGAGCCACATGCTCTAGGGATCTAAACCTCATCACAACAGTAAATAGGACGTGCTGGAGGGATAGATTCCTGTCACAGAGACTTCCCATGCTTTGGAACAAGATTCCAAACTGCAATAGGCAGAGTTCCTCGCTAACACTCTTCAAGGGAAACCTTGACGAGTGGATGGGAAATAGAAAGTTTACCCCGGGGATCACTTCATTGGCTCTGCTGGACAGAGGCACAGGGAACTAATCTAAGGGGGCGGCGAAAGCTTACACATTCTGGGTAGGCTTATAAATGCCTTCGGGCAGATAGCCTAGTACCAACCTATGATCCATATTTACTTCAGTATGTCTTTGTTTTTCTGTAACGTGTTGTACATTAACACAGAGCATCTTTGCAGTTAAATTCTCCGGATAATACAAATGTATTTTTATCCATATTCTTATTTAACAAAATTTGCCCAATGGCCTTGCATGGTTATCCTCTTACAATATAACTGCTGTATCAGGTCTTTGCTAAAAATAGACTAGAGAATTTCAACCCATCAACAAAGGCAGATAAGTGTAGTCACAATTTCTTTTCTTAGCTGATTACATGCAATGAACTTCCTTGGTGTGAACAGTAGACTGAGGGAGGGGGGGCCCTCTACAGATGGAGTAACAGAGAATATCTTGAATGGCAGATTTCTCCCGAGTCTAGCCTCTCACTGAAACTTCTTTTAACAGCTTCATTTGCAGGCTTCCTCAATAAACTTCTAAAGTTCTCTGCTTTGTTTTGTGTCTGTGGTCATTGAGGAATAAAACACATTAAACTTGGGGCTTTGTTCCCACCTGGTCTTAATGACCAATTTTGAATTATTTGTTATGGATTTTGATTGGTTCTCTTTTATTCCCAGTTGTATATATGTATAGTGACTGGGTTTGTCATCACACTAAATAAATATTTAATTCTCACTGATGAAGGCTCTGTTGAGCCGAAACCGGTCTGTATGATTTATTGGATTCATGGGGGATTTTTCTCTCATGTTTGATTAAAATATCTGTTTTTTTCAGTCACCAACAGCTGCTGGCTCTGTTTGTTTTGTGGATTAATTGAGGAATAACCCATTTACTTTACAGTTTATCCGCAATGCGATTTTCATTTTTCTTGGGATATGAACAGTTCAATTTAAGTGCTATCTGCATTTGATTTCTCTGCTTATAAGTAACTTGCTTTTTATATTTTTGCAAACATAAGATTGTGTGTCATACTGGTAGAGCTTTATGCAAAAAAAATGTTCTCATAGTAGGTTGTGATCATTCTTAATGTGAACCCTTTTGTTAAATAGTGTTGAAATGTATTGCAGCATAGATCACAATAATTTCTTCTCAGTTTGCAGGTTTTTTTCCCCTGGTAGTTTTAGTGTTTTGGATCAATATGCCATGGAACGTCCTTCTTGTTAGAGCACAACTTCTATGCCATTTGTGCCATCACCAAATAATCTTGAATGTCAACCTCCTTGCTTTAAATAGTGATGTTTAAGTTGCAAAGTTTCTTTTTTCTATATTCTATGCATATAATTTCTAAATGTTCTGCACCCATATGCCACAGGACTTCCTTCTTATAAAAGAGCAGAGCAGCTCCTGTGCCATTGGTGAGCAGCATCATTTGATAAAGTAATAGCTAGTTCACTTCAAAATAACTTTAATGCATTTTTTTTTTTTAACAATTTTATTGATTTTAAAGAGCTGTATAAACAATTACATTCTTTTAACATAAAAATATTTACAGTTCAAAAGATGTTCACATAGGCATTCATATAATGTTTAACAAATAAAATGAAATTACTAAAGCTATTTACAAAGATATCTTTTGAATATCATTATGTTGACTAGTATTTGATTTTTCCATATATATATATATTTATATATGTATATATATATATATCTATATCTATATATATATATATATATATATATATCTTGGGTTCATAGGTTTATACTAGGCCATCTGCCCCAAGGCATTTACAAGCCTAACCCAAATTTTTGTGGCTTATGCCACCCCTTATATGAAAAAATACTGTGCCCATTAGTTTGTTGTGCCTCTGTCCAGCAGTGACACAGAGATGGTTCCCGGGGTAAACCTACGATCTCCCATCCACAGGTTTAGATTTCTCTTGAACAGAGTCAGCGAGGTGCTCTGCCTCACATGGACCGGGATTTTATTCCACAGCATAGGGAGTCTCTGAGTGATAAATCTATCCCTCCAGCACGTCCTATTTATATCCGTGCTAAGGTTTAAGTCGCTTGCTCTAGTGGTTTTGGTGGATTTGGATTTTTTGAGGTGTAGCATGTCCATTATGGCCTTGTATGTCAGGCACATGTCACCTCTGAGCAGACTGTATGCGACTGAATAGAGCTGGAGTTTCTTCAATCTGGCAGCATATGACAGATTTTGGAGTCCCTTTATCCTTTTGGTGAGGCACTTTTGGGGTCTCTCCAATTGCTGCAGATGTCGGGTGAGATACATCCCGAATGGGGCATTGTACTCTATCATTGGTCTGATAAGTGAAGAGTACAGGGGAACAATGACCTCACTAGATCTGGATGCGAATCCCTTCATGATCAGGTGGGCAATGTAGAAGGTCTTTCTAACCACTTTAGCAACGTGAGTGTCAAAAGAAAGGCCACTGTCAACCTGGGTCCCCAGGTCCCTGATAATCTCTTCTGTGCTTAGTGGATTGCCACCTATATGGTAGCTTGGGGTTACCTTGTTTTCCCGAAGGGTATGACTATACATTTTAACTTCAGGCCATGGCTCTGGCACCAGCTATCTGTTTCCGTGAGTCCCTTCTGAAGGATATCCGTGTCCGATGCACTTTCCACTATGGAGTTTGCAGTCGCCTGCAAACTTTGTCAGCCAAAGTCCTCCCATGTTGGCGGTACTTCTGAGAAGTAGATGCCAAACAATAGGGGCCAAGGACCGAGCCCTGTGGGACACCACTTGTGACCAGCTTGGAGTCTGACATAGCGCCAGCAACTCTAACCCTGTGGGTTCTGTCCTAGTTTGCAACCCATCTTGTGACATATGGGTTTACATTTAAGCTGGTACAATACCCGAGTGGGGTATTGTGCCTTTGCAAGGTCAAGATAGGCTGTATGGACTGCCTTTCCCTCATCAATGGCCTTGGTGACTGTTAAGTTCAAAAGGCATGATCTTCCCTTGACAAAGCCAAACTGGGTCGGGTCCAATGTCTGCAAGTCCCTATATCTTTGTTTATGAGCTCCATTATGATCCTCTCCATAGCTTTGCAGACTAGACTTGTTAAGTTTATGGGGGGCAATTAACCAGGTCCGTGAGGCGCGCCTTTGTGGAGTGGGACCACAGTATCCTGTGGTAAGGCTGAGATTAAACAGCTGCCTTATGTGCGGGTTTAATTCCTCATTTAGCTTCGTGTAGCACACAGCCGGGGACACCATCCGTCCCATTGATGCTGTGTTTTTAGCTTTAGAGAGAGCAGCTTTCACCTGCGCATTTGAGATGTCCGGGAGGCTACACTCGGCTGGGATAGTTATCTCTCCTTTAGGGGGAAGTTTGCACTGAACCTGTCTGCCAGTATGTTGGCAATGTCTGTGGGTTCAGTGATTTTTGTATCATTTTGGACTAATTCTGAGCATATCTGGGAGTTTCCACCCAGGTTCCTAACATAGCTGAAAAAGGCCTTATGATTGTCCTTTGAATCCATGGCAATTTTTCTCTCAAAATTGGCCTTAGTTGATTTTATGAGTGCTCATATTTTTTACTAATAATGATCAGGGGTGACTTCCCTTTTATGGATTTTGTTCTATCATGTAATAGCTTTCTCCTCTTATTGTAAAGTTTGTTAATGGCTGGGGTCCACCAGACTGGATGTTTGCCCTTTGTGGAAAGAGTCTTGGTTTTATTTGGGATTGCCTGATCCATGCAGTCCTGGAGGTGTTCATAGAAGGCATTTGTAAGGGCTTCAGCTTGGGTTGTGGTTTCCACTGGCTCAGGGGCCTTGAAGGATACCACACCAGTCTTGAGTAGTGTGAAGTTTGCTTTAGAGAAGTTCTTCACTATGGTCTTTTTTGTTTGGGGTGGGGGCAGGATGTGGATTTCCAGTGAGATTAGTTTATGATCAGATCTCACCAATGAGGGATATACTTGTGGAGCATTTTGTCCCCATGTTTGTGACAATGAGATCCAGTATATTTTCTCCTAACAGTGACTAGTTGTTCCATGGCATTTGAATTTATGAACTCCAAGAACCGTTGGACTAGAAAGTTAGGGCTTGAGTAATGTTCCCAGTCTATATTCGGGTAGTTGAAGTCACCCAATATGATGGTGTTTGGAGATACATTTATACCCTCCAGTGTCTTCAGGAAGGCTGTGTGGGGTTCCTGAGTTTGAGAGGGTGGCCTGTAGCATGCTACAATTTGTAGAGCAGTTTTGCCTATGGTTAGTTGCACCTGGATGGTTAACCTGGAGGTGTGGGTATCCTTTATGAATATGGATACACCCTCCTTTTGTGGTGTGGTCCGGGTTTTGGGCCGAACGCATGATATGAGGTAAAACCTAATAGTGAACCAGGTTTATATATGTATGTATGTATATATATATATATATATATATATATATATATATATATATATAGATATATATAATCTATATAAAAAACAGAGAGGTTGAAATTTAATTTATATGTTATCGTTGTCTATCTCTTTTCAACAAATTCTGTAAATTAACCCATAAATGATAGTTAAAATTTTTTCTAGATGTCATAGTTGCAATCTGTAATTGACAAACGTCCATTAGAATTTTCTTAAAATCATTATAGGAAGGAGAGAATTCAGATATCCAGTTCCTTGTTATAGTTTTCCTGGCTACTGCCAGTATTGCCCAAAGTAAGGAATGTTTAACTTTTTTTTACACAACCAGGTATGGGTGTATTGAAGAGCATTAATGATTTGGTCAAATCAAAATTATCTGTGAATATTGCTTGCATGAATTCATTAATGTTTTTCCAAAATACACTTAAAGCAGGGCAGTCATAAAACATATGGGTCCAATCAATGTTTATATTAGACTTACATCTGTTACATATATTTTGTTTACCATTAATTTTGTTCATTAGGATTCTTACCTTTGAGGGAAAATGACTATGCATAAAATGGCCCACAAGAGTAGTTAGCCTAGTACCTATCTCTGAACCTAATTCAAAGCTCATTTCCTGGTGCATACTCCGGTGCCACTCTGTATTATTTTCCAGCAGCTTCCATAATGGCACAGCAAATCCTAATAGCTAGGCATGATTATATCAAAAATGACATAACTTGGCCAAAAATCTCTTTGTGGACTGTTCTGACAGCAATAACTGCACAGCAGCTCTGACTTTCAAGTAATCTGGCATCAGGACTTCTGAAGATGAAACATTACCTATGCATCTTAATTGTGTTGTTCTGACTTTAAACATTTATTTCATTTTGAGGTGTATTGCCTTACTCTGTTCAGTAAATGAATCCGTGTTCAATTGCACACTTCTGTATTAGCACTGCATACCTGCATATCCTCTGTAATAACTACACCATCAAGCCCTTTGATCATTTGCACTACATCTCTTTGGAACCCTTGTGGTGTAGATACAATGGTAAATGATAATATAATTCTTCGTGAATGGGTGTGCCTTCTTTGAAGGTTGGGCGTCAGGCTGGCACCTCGGCACTGTAAAAATCCACTGGCAATCATTAGCGGACTGGAGTTCCGCTGTGGCGACCCCTAACTGGGAAAAGCCGAAAGACATTTTTAGGTGCATTAAATGGACACCGCTGAAAACTCTGTTCACCTAATTTAATTGCCAATCTGCTACCATCTGGCATAGAAAATTCCTCAGTTGGTATGTGCAAGTCAAAAACGTCTTGTATAGTAGGAAGTACATAATGTTTTTTTGCTTTTTTAAGGCCTTGTAGATCTTACCATAGATGAATTGTCTTTGGGTTTGTGTACAGTGACCATCCTGTTCACCTTTTAGTTTGTTTTGCAGTCACCCTGATGAGCTTTGCTGCCATTTCATTCACAGCTCTGCACTTTAGTGAGAGCATACCATATCACAAGTCTGAATGTGATACAGTACTGGAAGGTATTCATAGCCGCAAAGGAGTATTTGAAATTATGCACAGGTCTCTGCCTTATTTTTTTTCACATACCAAGCATCTGACAAATTAATCAATCCAATATTGGTTGATTTTCTCTTCTCACAAACCAAAATTTAATTTTATATTTTTCTGTTCATTTATTCATAAGTCAGCAAATTCTGTTCCGTAGGTGACATCTAATGACCTTAATAAATAAGCCAGTTTTGTCTGTATGAAATTTGCTTATCAGCTTCAGCATTGGAGTCTGTGTAGTTATTGCATATCCCTTTGCCTTTGTGCAAGGCTTTAATGTAATGCTCTTCTTCAGTTGCAGTGTTGAAATCTCAAATTATTAGTATTAATACAGTATCTTTTGATTTAACATACTCTTTCATATCAGTAGAGCCAAAAGATAGGTAATTTCTTGTTTCTCTTCCATTATGCACTTCTGCTTAGGTAGTGGCTTTGTATTTCTGCATATTAGACTTTACATTTTTTTTTTTACAAATTTTTGTATAACTGATTCAATGCAAGATCACTTTTCAGTTATGTTTTGTGGTATTGTTTTTCTCCAGTTTTGCCAAACTGTCTTTTCTCATGGAGTGTTACTTGCATTTAATACATTCCCTAACTGTCTTACTTTGTAATTTCATTGATCTTGCACACGTGTTTAATTTTGCTTTTATTAAGTTGGTGCAGCGGTAGCGTTGTTGCCTCACAGCAAGAGGGTTCACCCTTTCGATTCCCGGCTAGAGTGTGGGGAGTGCCTTCTGTGTGGAGTCTGCATGTCCTCCCCGCGGTTGGGTAGGTGTTCGAAAGACATGCATAAATGGGTGTGCCTTCGTTGAAGGTTGGGCGTTGAGCTGGCACCTCGGCCTTCATGAAAATCAACTGCCAATCCTTAGCAGACCGGAGTTCTGTTGTGGCGACCCCTAACCGGGAAAAGCCGAAAGACAACATTAAGTTGTATTCTCATAGTAATTGTCTGTTACTTGATTGACCTGTCTGCTACAGGCTGTTTTGTTGTGCAGGTGAATCCTGCAACTTTCAGGTGTTTAATTTTATACTTGTGAAGAATAAATGGGGATCCGTAACTGTTATTTTGTTCACAGTGGTCCGTGAACTTCTATCAGCACCATTTTGTTTTTCTGCTCTTCTTGAAAATGAAATGTATTATGTGGTTTTATTGACAGTTCATAAATTTGATATATTGTGCCTTCCCGGCTTTTCAGCCACAGTTGAGCAAATCAAATTTCTGAATCCCTGTTTTCCAGTTTTCTGATTGTCAATTTCTGAATCCCTGTTTTCCAGTTTTCTGATTGTCTAGTGCGTGCGATTTGAGAGAGAGATTTGCAGGAGGTTATTGCTGCATTTTCTGACTCCACATAAGACAAGAAGTGACCAAAAAATATGTTAATAGATGAGCAACTACCACACCCATGAAATTTGTGATAATATACTATTTAGAATTTTTCCGTTGGAAGGAAGCAGCATCTCATATTACACAAGTCTGATGTCAAAAGCTGGCAAGAAGTGTTTAGACTTTTCACATTATGAAACATATTTTTCCATTTGTGTACTCATTGACGAGAGCTACTCACCGTATGGTTTAAGGTGATGGGTTTTGCAGCCTCTTGACTGGGAGAAGTCTCCATTCAGTATGTGGATCTGGATGTACAGTAAGATTGCACTGCTTTGTTTGTGTGTTGGTAAAAGAAGTCTGTCTTCAGCAAGAGCACACACCTGCTGCTGTAACAGTGGGACTTTTTATTTTATTTTTATCTTTAACTAGGTGGGTGGTCTAGTCTGAGAGATCTTTTCAACCATGACCCAGACCATAAAAGCAAGACTAATAGTTAATTTAAGTGCAAAAAGAATATATACACAGTATAACCTTAAGATTATACAGTGAAATCAGGATAACCAAGATTAGGAACAATTATGTATGTATTAGAGGGTTACGTAGCTTAAAGAATGAAATGATAATACGTGAGAAAGGTAAACAAAAGTGAGCACAACGTGCTTACAATTATGAACAAAAATAAACCTTTATCTGCTGGAGTCAGTAGTTGTTATTCGCAATTTGGGAAGCGTAGAGCATCTTAACAGCCAGATTGCATGCCCTCTGCATTATTTTTTGTCAGTGTATTTGTCTCTCAAGTGAATTTGTTTGTTTACATTTTTTTACTTGACTAGTCCAACATGTGTCTGCAGAAGTAAGCCCCTTTTCAGTACAGGCCCAGGGAGAAAAGGTCCAGAAAGTACACACAAGAGGAAACAAAGGTTGCAGTAATTTTCTAGTGGGGTAACATAATATAGAGTAAATTTATTAACAAATGGTAGCAGAATAAGGAGATAATCATACAGATTTACAATTACATTGATAATTTATTGCTATTGCATATACAAAGTAGATCCTCCTTATTTCTATTTCATTAAATTCCAAGATGTCCACTTACATTCTGTATTTTTCTAAATTTCTCCATGGGTTTCAGTGCTTCCCAGAAGAGCATTCTGCCTTTCAGGCATAGTTCTTGGCTGCTGGCAGTCTGTCACAGTCCACTTCCTGTTCTGTCGCAAGAAATAAAGTACTTTACAAAAGAGTACTGTAGCACACAGTGGACTCTGTACCACCCATGATAACTAACAACACAGGGAGCAAAAAACACAGTGCAAACAGACTGAAATTTGTTAGGTTTGTGACTTGTTTACCCAGGGGCAAATGTCATTGCTTTCCCCTATGGAAAATTACCATCTTTTAGTAAACTTGTACCCTAAGAACTCTTGTTTTCAAAAATCTGTTTCTGGGACAGGGCAGTGAGCCTTAGCAGAATTTTAAAAACGTGGCAGCCCTTGGAGATCTTAAAGTACCTCATCAGTGTCTGATGTTTCTCATGGACATGTTAGAATTGTATGTCTGAAGTGTTCTAAATGTCATTCCCCAAAATGTGGAACTAATTCCCTCTCACTGCAAGAATGCTAAGCAACTGTGAAATTTTTCAGGTTATTACAAAGCTATACTAAGTGTAGGGGTGCTGCTTTAGAGACAAAATAGTGTGTGTGGAGGAAAAGAACTGTGATTGGAGGGCTTTTAGATTAGAGCAGTTGTAGGCTATAATGCTAGCAGTGTCTGCTCGAGCAGTATCTTAATGCTATTGATTATGAGGAGTGTTGTAATAGATGCTTCTATTTGGGAAATTTAAAGTCCGGTCTCTGATGCTGTCCATTTTTTGTAGTGTAACTGTTAATATTGATTCAGAGACTTAATACTGTCTGTTTTTTTGCTTGAGGCTTTAACCTTGATTAGTGTATGTAATAGTAATGGCTTAACGATCTAAGCTAGTAATTTTAGTGTTGGTTGTCATAAAAAAAATATTTTTCTGGCACCCTAGGAATATTGCCATTATTGTCGTACATGGCCCATATTTTTTTTTTCATTTTCTTGCCTAATGAAACATTCTGTGGATTCTGTGGATTCTGTTTAATTAAATGAAAGCAAATGGTTGCATAGGTTCATAAGTTAGTACTAAGCTAACTGCTCTTGCGAGCCATTTTAAGCCTAGCCAATTATCCCTTGTGAGACTCAAACCCTGCACCTTGTGTTTGAGGCAAACACCTTAACCATTAAGCCACCCTCCCAACCTTTGCACCTTTATGTGTGCTGTGTTTGCCTGTCCATTGTATTCTCATTGTCCAACTATGCTTACCCAGGGCACCTTCTTCTGAAAACAATCCTTATAATGGAATGTTTGCAACATGAAACTTTTTTTTTAATTGACAGAAGTGGTAGTGGAGATCAGGGAATATGCTATGTCTCCATTGTAGAGAGATAGCAGAGTTGGTTTATATAATTAGCAGGGGCATGGGGGTGGCAGGGGTGGGGCTTGCTCCCTACCAAAAAAAAAAAAAAATTCCAATCCATTTGGATCAATGCCCCCCCCCCCCATGTATTTGTACTTGGATATGGAGAAACAGATATACTTTGAAATATCAGTCTTAAGCTGTATTTTATTGATGTCTGTTATGCCTCTCTGATAGCTTCGTGTGACTGATACCATTGATATTTTATGTTTTAGTAACTGGGTTGTACAAATACAGCAGGCAATAAAGATTGAGAATCTTAACTAGGAATACACAATGAAGGTTAACGGGTAGAAACTGTAATCCTTTGTGCCTGACTACCTTTTATGCCTTGGCTTGTTTGGGTCTACCAACATGTAAGAGTGGAAATTTGTTTTGCCCTTTGTGTCAGCATCATTAAGACTGTTTGAAAATTCATGAGTGCCCTGTGACAGTGTGCCATTGCCAGGATTTCTTACAAAGGAAAAAAAATACAAAAGCAAATGAGGTCTGCTGATTTATTCTCTGTAGCTATATTGTTTACAACATTTTGCAAACTGTGGTATGGCAGCTGGAAGTTATTTAACATTTTGTCTGTTGCTTGTATGTGGTTTAATAAAACAAATAAATATTAGCAGGTAAAGGATAAGATAGCCAGGAAGGTAACTAGTTGAGTGTAGGAGCAGTTAAACTTTAGTTTTATGTCACTAAGCCATATATGGGGACAGGCAGAGGTACGACTGAGGAAAGATGAGTATCCCTGCCCTTTCTGAGCGAAAGGGTTGTTGGTATATGGTGTCTTATTGTTATACTGTGGCGTATTTATGGCAGTATTAGTGTGTCCATATGCAAGTAGTGAATTCCAAGCAGAAATGTTTTGTTATAAACATTTAAACTCCTGTTTAGCTACAGGAAGGTGGCTAGCTGTTCCTCTACTTCAGCTAACTGATTTTATTATGTAAATGTTGGGAGTAGAGATACATGTTCCACTGTGACATAGTAGGTAGTACGTTGTCCTGTTGACTAGAAGGTTGTGCGTTGTAGGTCCACATTGTAATTAAGGCCATAAAGGCACCTGAATGGAATGCATTTGGGGTACTGTGCTAAAGAATGCAAAAAAAAAAATACTTTTGATCTGATTAGGTAGGTGAAAATAAACTAATCAGAAGCATGCCATCTTCAATATACCTTATTCCAACAAAGCCTGTGCATACATTTGTCTAGGTTATATATGAATGCCACTGTAAATAATGTTTCTGCACATAAAATGTCAGTACTGCAAAGAAAGTGACTGAATGCTTAAGTGTTTCTGTACAAACTGTATAACATCATTGCATAACTACAAAAATAACTTTTGTTTTTTTTTTTTTTTTTTTTTTTTGGCAAGGTCATTTTGATTTTTAATGGACCTAGCTATCTTTCTCTCTTATTGACAACCCTTAACATTTTGCTCTTTGCTCTGTATACATGTTGAATTAACTTCTGTTCTCCCTCATCCCATATTCTGGAAATAATCACCCCCCCCCCCCCCCAGCTCAAACATGTGCCATCCTGTTGCTAATCACAATTGTATTGGTGTACATAAAAAAAAAAAAAAATACTGTCTCTGTTTGACCCAACAAGTAGGCTGGTTTAAGATGGTGCATTGTGGCCTTCTTTATTCCCCCTCCCTGTCTCTGCTAAGGGTATCATGCCTTACCGGGGTAAACAAAGAATATACTGTTCTGTGTAAAGCATAATCTTTACTTCTCTCTGTTTTTTCTTGTTTTACTTCATTTATTTTCAGATACATTTAAGCTGCAAATTCACATTTCCTGATAGTTTAAAAGTTGTTAAAAAATAGGTTAAAACTATTCTTCCCTCTGGAAAAGTGTTATTAAAGTGCTTTTTACTGAGTTTTGTTGTGGGAAGTGACTTCTTAGACATTTTTCCAGCTTAGGTTGCTTGTTTTCACCTGGGAAGGAGGTACCATCATTGGCTTGACTACAGAACACGGTACCTGTCCACGATCAGTCATTCTTCCAGCCACAAAAAAGAAAAAGTTAAGCAGCCTTTGCCACCACAGTAGGCTAGCAGATTGCCTCAACCACAGGTGGGTCACTCTGCTGTGCTTAAAGCTGGTTCCTCAGACCACTCATCTTCTACCCCCGATCCCTCTGGTGTAGCAGCTACAGCTGCTATGGACCTGGCATTAGCCATATCCTTTGTGGCTGTTAGGGTCCCCTCAGTTGGGCAAGGGAGAACCACTCTTATTGATGCTGGGAGAGAGAGCAGGGAAGTCATCCCTTTTTAGTTAAAATGTTGTACTCATCCTTGGGAAAGCTATTGCTGCTGCCATTAACAGTCCTGTTGGCCCCACTTTTTTCTTTCAAAAAGAAACAGAAAACTAAACTTTGCTTCTACTCAGATTTCCCTGGACAGGAATGGTTTGTTAGGTCTGGCTCAGGGTCTTATTTAGACTGCTGTTTCTTGTTATAAGGTTGTTTCTGGTAAAAGGAAAAGGGATACCCATTTTCCTGAAGAGATTCGAGATCCTGAATCTGCACAGGAAGGGATAAATTCAGGGTTTTCTTCTCAGATTTCTGATTCAGATGCAGAGGAGAGAGCATGATATCTGATCCTCCCTGTGAGGGTTTCTCTTTCTCTGAGACTATTCAGAAAGTGCAAGTGTTTTCAGTGAGGTTTCTTAGTCCCTCAAAAACTACTGTGGGCGATTACAAATGGAATTAATAGAACCCCTTAACAGGCAGATAATTTTTATAAAGTTTCTCAGTCTTTTTTTATCCACTCTTCTTCTGACCCAGCAGCGATAAACGTTTAGCTAATTCCAATCCTTCACTTTCTGACAAGGATGGTAAAATAATTAAGTAGAGGGGATGGTGCATGCTACAGCAACTTTGATTTTGCAGAATTTTGAATCGCCAGGCTCCTATGTTAAAGTTGGGAGCAAGTCATGTCGTCCAACGTAATTTCGTCAAAAGCAGTAAGAGAGTGCTGTTTGCTGATTATTATTTTGCTGACAATGAAGTTCGCTTTTCTTTTTCCACTGTTATTTGACCTTGGAGTTGGTGTGTGTGTGTGTGTGTGTGTGTGTGTGTGTGTGTGTGTGTGTGTGTGTGTGTGTGTGTGTTAGATATCTAGATATAGATAGATATAGATAGATATAGATAGATATAGATATAGATATATATACATACACACATTATATATACACACACACATATATATATATATATATATATATATATATATATTTATTTATTGTGTGTGTGTATATATAATGTACAGTCTATATATCATCGAACGCTTAAAAAAAACAAACTATGAATAATCGACCCCATGTAAGTGAAAGCTTACAATCTCGAAAGCTCACAACAGCGATCTTTTTTTTTTTTTCCAAGGGGAAAAAAAATCACTGTTCCAAAAAAAAAAAAAAAAGAAATCGAAAGAATACATAAAGTGGGGGGCTTCACCCCCTACTTAAATATACCAACTCCGAGATCGCACTACAGTGCCGAAAACGGCAAAGTAACTGAAGCGGCTAAGCAAATTATTTCCCTGGGAAAGAATTCTCTTAAAAGCCGCTTCGCTGTTTTGCCTTTTCGTTGTTTAAGTTCGACCAAGATGCATTTGATAGAATGCGTCTTCAGTCATCTAATAGGAACCCTAAATATACACACAGACGCACAGACACACCTACTTCATATGATCAAAATTTCATTTGACTGACATTCATTTGACCGAGACCATATAACCTAAAGCTCATAACACTGAAAACTCACTTGACTGAAACTCATAACACTGACACCATACAATGCTAAATTTCAGCATATTAGTGGCAGTGTGTATTAGGCAAGTAAAAGCTGTATGCCCTTTTCCCTACTGTAGTGCGATCCTGGAGTTAGTATATATTGTTAGGGTGAATATCTGCTGCCTCTTTAACTCCATCCCCGTGTGTTACTTAGCATGATGAGTTGCCCACAGCTGCAGGAACTATTCCCCATAACATCTCTGAATCTTGGCACTGATAGGCCTGTCTCAATTTCTACCCTATAACCAGATGACAGATTACTCATTTTTTTTGCCAGACTTCAAGTTTTCCATGTCTTTAAACTGAGCCTAGGTAAATGACTTGGGGAGCTAAAATTATTATTACCAACAAGTGAAGCTCTGGGCGTAGAAGGTTTTACCTGTGCAGTTTACAGAGTGATGTGTAAAAAGGGTCCAGAACTGTAAAGGGCTTGATTAACTAGTCTAGTGTGTGAGCAGAGTTGCTAGTACATTTGATGAGATGGTGAATATCTTGTTTCTTGTTGACCAACTGTGCACAATGCAGTATTTTAACAGTGCATTTAGTGACTACAGAATGTAATGATTTCAACCGTCCCCCCACTTCCATTTCAGCTTTGTCTTGCCTTTGGTAATTGGAGGCCCTGCAATTTTTGTGGTCCTTGTTCTCTTGTTTCTCCACAAGTCAAATAGTCCCACTAATAGCAGAATGGGGTCTCCAAATTTGAAAAGAAAAGTAGAGAGCTTCCTTACTTGGAGCTTTCCCACCACTGGATTAGATTTCTGCTGCAAATCAAAATGTGTGATACTTTTATCCCTCTTTATATGGGAAGCGAAACTGGATGATTGATGGGTGCTCACAAATCACCCCTAGTATGACTGGCTTAGCCGCCCTTTAAAACAGAGGTATAGTCTAAGGATCGTTACTGACAAAGACATAAATGTTCACACAAGTCCGATGCCTTATATATTTTTTTTTATAATTCCTTTGATCTTAAAACATGTTAGGCCAGTGTTCCAAAAGAGCAGAACCAGTCTGCTAGCTGGTTGCTTCTGACTTTTATTTCCTGAATCATTTGGAAGTATTGCTGTAGTAATTGTTGCCCACATAACTGCAGTCTTAACAGTAGTGTAATTACTTTAGCTCACAGCTAGGACCTTAAGTCCTTTTAAGACTTTTTCAGTATCTTGTAGTTACAGAATTAAACGTGCTCTTTTCTCTCATGATCATGATGTTATAGCTTTAGGTGTTGTTGCTGTGCTATTTACCTTTTCTGCACTTGCCATTTGTTACACATACACTACAGGAAACAAATTTGCAACACAGAAAGCAGTTTTACTTTAAGATCATCTTAGCAAACTTTAGACAGCAAGCCAAAAAACTGTCTTAACTGGAAACAGTCTGTGCAAAACAATTTCTTCCCCTTCACCCCTCAGTCTCCACTCCTTGCATTACATATATTTCGTGGAACCATTAAGCTTTGGCAGAGAGAGAGGTTGAGAATACTAACACATCAAGCATGCAAAGACTGTACAGTTAAAACATGTCCCAAATATCCCACTTTTTAAAGCTAAATGACATTTTCTCAGTTTTAATGCTGTTGACAGAGGGGTTGAAGCTCCTGAAGTAAGGATTCTTTTAACTCTCTTTTTTGCTGTGATGACCACAGATTGTGCTGAATCTTCTAAGACTGAATTGGCTCATCTTTTGGTGGTCTATTTAAAACCAGTTTAGTAGACTTTTTGCATCCATCAGTGAGCATTTGTCAGGGCTATCTGAAGGAGAGTATGCACTTTCACACACATGCATTTATCACCCAGATAATGCCTTTGGTCGCAGTTCCATGTGCTAAGGAAAAGCTATTTTTTCTTGTTCTAGTATACTACATACATCTCACTGGGCACTCTCTTTGGTTCATAGCAGGTAGGCGAGAGTTGTCCAAGCCATTTCCATCAACCCAGCAAAATATCTATATTTGAGTGACTCCATTGAACAGATGTTGGTGATATCTGCCCTGAGTCTGTCCATCAGGCAGCTTTGCAAGTTGAAACATCTGATCTGAAGTAGTTAACCCATAGGTTGATGCACAAATGAATTTATTGTATCCATATCGGATCCGAGCCGGCAGTTTCCAACAGCTGAGATCTGAGCTCCAAGCTCCTCCCCCTACCCATAATCCCCTGCCATCCCTCCCTGACCTCAGATCTAGTTTACCGCGGTTACACCAGCAGCTTGATCTCTAGGTTCCGGGCCTTAGAGTGTATTTTCTGTGAGAAAATCTTTTCTTTTTTTTGGGTAGCTAAAGTTGTGTGTGAATTTGTTTGAGTGTGTGTTTTTCTAGGAAATATATATATATATATTTTTAAAACTAATCGTTAGTGTACCCTTTTTTGTATTACCCCCCCCCCCCTGTTTCGTGAGAGCGTTGGGGTGTGTGTGTGTGGTTTTGGGCCCTAGTTGAGTGTGTTTTTAGTTTACTATGGCAGAGGCTCCCAAAACATTTTTTTTCTAAATGTATCGAGTGTGACCATAAGCTCTCCCCAGCAGATGGCCACACTGTGTGCGTTTTATGCCTTGGGGTTGAACACCTGTCATCCGGCTGCGCTATTTGTGCAGCGTTCAACCCCAGGGCTCTCAAGGACCGGAGGTCGAAGCTGATTCTGGCAGGACTTCTGCCCCCGGACTCGGCTTCGTCCTCCGGTCCCCCCGTGGCTCCTGCCATAGCTGCGGCAGCGCCTACTGCTACTTCCCTTCCCTTGGCTGGGACTCAACCTCCCACCTCGGGCCAAGAGGATAGGGAAGCTAGACGTGAGAAGCGCAAGGAGAAGCATCACAAGCTGTGGGCCGAAGCCTCTGCATCGGCCCCGCCAGCCAAGTGGGCTTCTCCCCCCGAGACCTCCAAGCCTTCTCTGCTCCTTTCACCCTGCTTCTCGCCGGGGCCGGAGGAGGAGGAGGAGGCCCGGTCACCTTTGAGGTCATCGAGGCGGCACTCCCGTCCCGCCTCTGTGGCCTCCTCTAGGTCCACTAGAAGTTTAACTGATGCAGACTTGGACCGGATGATGCGAAGGTTCCTCCAGGCCCAGCTGCAGATGGGAGTGCTCCTGCCTCCCCCCCCCCCCCCTCCGGGAGGGAGCTTGACCCCATGTTTTGTCCCGATTGCTCCTTCCCCGACCCGCTTCCTGGGTTTGGGGTCTTCATAGCCGATTAGAGTTGGAGCCGGGGGACTGTCGACGCCGATAGTAGAGTGCTTTGGCGTCGATGGCACCCTCGAGTCTTGTCGGGTCCCTTTTCTGCGGGCCGATGGCACCCTCAAGTCTGTCAGGTCCATTTTCTGCAGATCCGAGCTCTCGGAGCCGAGAGCTGAGCTTCGGATCCGAGACGGTTAGCATGCCTTCGGCTCCATCCTGGTCAGAGCATGCTGCCCCTTCGGATCCGATCACCTCGGCGCCGATCCGCGGGAGAGCAGCTCTCCTTCGGCCTTCGACGTGGTGGAGAGGGTTCTGTCGAGGGACTCCAGGCCCCCGGCCCTAGCTACGGCTCCACCCTGCACTCCCTCTCAGATGGGCCCAACTTCCATCACCCGGCCGCAGGGACAGCCTGCTCTTACGTCCCAGATCGTTCCTTTGTTGGAACAGGATGTGGTTGGTGATGCCTCCTTGGACAGCCCCCCTGAGGAAGTCCCTCACAAACGCAAGTGCAAAAGGAGGCACTTGGACTCCCCTGAGTCCTTGACAGAGGACACGGACTTGGAGGAAGGGGAAGGCTCCCCAAGATCACCCCCCGAAGACGTCGCATTTGGAGACATCATGGAGATGCTCAGGATTAGAGGGGGGTGGTCTGCCCCAAAGCCTACCTCGGACGAGTCCTTGTTTCTGGAGGCATTTGAAGCAGGCCCGTCTACCTCTTGGGTGTCCCCTCCAGCCGACCCCCTGGTAGACCTGATCACTACCAGGGCATGGAAGGAGCCGGACACTGTGGAGCCCGTTCCCAAGAGGCCGGACAGAATTCTTAGCCCCCCTCTTGGACAGGTCACATTGGAGTAAGGGGTCCCCTGTAGATGCCATGTTGGTGGCGGCTGCCACTAAAAGGGAACTAGCCCAGGAGAGTCCCACGGTCCATCCTCCTGACAAGGAGTCTTGGGCGATGGACCGTTTGGGGAAGAGGGTGTTTGCTTCAGCTACCTTTTCGGTAAGGTCGCTGAACTATATGGCACATGTAATACGACTCCAGCGGGACCTTATCAAAGAGTACGCTGGGTCGCCCCCATAGTCCATGTCGGCAGAGGACAAATAAGTTTACTCTACCCGAATGGCCACTCTCAGGTCTATTTCCAATACCTCTATGCGGCTACTATCCCATGCTACAGAGGGAGCCGCTAGAGCTAGCGAAGTGGGTGTCATCCTAAGGCGACAGGCGTGGCTCCGCCACTGTGATTTCGCGGAACCCTTTAAGGCGTCATTTGCTAACACCCCGTTTGATGGTTCTGCCCTCTTTGGCAAGACCGTATGCGACACCTTGGTCCAGAGCGAGAAAGACGGGAAGACGCTGTCTGCCGTCGGAGTCCGCTTCTCTGCTCCCCAGAGGTCCTTCTCCAAGAACCAAAAGGGACAGAAGAAGATGTGGTTCCGGAAGTCTCAGCAGTCCCGTTTCACTCAGGACCCCCCGTCCTTCAGGGGCAGAGGAAGACAGGGTGGACACCGCCCTAGAGGCAGAGGGGGCCCGAAAAACTTTGGTCCAGAGAACCTTTCTCTGATCGGCCCACACAGCAACCCTGAGGGGTTACCCAATTGCTTCACTCTGGAGGCAGTCGGGGGGGGGGGTGTTTCTCGAGGCACCTAGCAGCTTGGGAGTCCATCACAACAGACCGCTGGGTGCTTCAGATTATATCCAGAGGCTACGAGATTCCGTTTCTCCATCCCTCTCTCGGACCCAGATCCCTCCCCGATGTTCCACCCGATCAGAGGGGAGGCTGCAGAAATTCAGCAGCTGCTAGAAAAGGGAGCGATCCAGCACATCCCCCTAGACCAGTACGGATCAGGCTTTTACTCCAGGTTCTTCTTGGTGCCAAAAGACGGGGGACTTGAGACCAATCCTCGACCTTTCTCTCTTGAACCTGGTGGTAACCAAAGAAAAGTTTGGATGGTCACCCTTCAATCCATTCTCCCCCTCTTGCAGGAGAATGACTGGATGTGCTCCATAGACCTCAAGGTCGCGTACTACCACATCTTGATGGACAGACCGTCCAGGAGGTTTCTCCGCTTCAGGCTAGGAGCCAGCCATTACCAATTCAGGGTCCTCCCCTTTGGTCTCACCACAGTCCCCAGGGTGTTCACCAAGGTGTTAACCAGGGTCCTCCCCTTTGGTCTCACCACAGCCCCCAGGGTGTTCACCAAGGTGTTAACTGTGGTAGCAGCCCACCTGAGACTCCAGGGAATTCAGGTCTTTCCATACCTGGGCGACTGGCTCCTAACCGCCCCCACAAGGCATCTACTCTGCACGGCCAGGAATTATTTTCTTCACCTAGCTCCCCGGTTGGGGATCACGATCAGTGTGAGAAAATCTTCCCTTCTTCCGACTCGGGTCATAGATTTCATCGGAGCCAGGTTGAACACAAATCAGCTTATAGCCTTCTTGACTCCGGACCGGCTGCAATCTCTAAAACTTCATGTGCAGGCCATTCTTCATTGCCCAGCCCCTCTGGCGAAATTGGTCCTGAGGGCCTTAGGCTCGATGGCGGCAACCATCAACCTTTTGCCCATGGAGCGCCTAAATATGAGAATCCTGCAATGGACCCTCCGGTCCAATGGTCCTTCCTACATTACCCCCTGAGCCATCCTGTTCCTCTCAGCAGGGTTTGCAGGAGAGCCCTCTGGTGGCTCCAGTCTCCGGACCTCCAGAAGGGGCGCCCCTTTTCTATGTCTCCTCCCTTAGCCACGGTGACCACGGACGCCTCTCGCCTCGGGTGGGGGGGGCATTGTTTGGGCAGGACCGTCCAAGGCACGTGGAACCATGTGGAGACCTCACTGCATATCAATGTCCTAGAGATGAGGGCAGTGCTGTTAGCATTGCAAGCACTTCAGAGCCTTCTTCCCGTTGGGACAATTGCGATCCAGACGGACATGTCGGTTGTATGGTATATCAACAAACAAGGGGGAACCAGGTCCTATCCACTTTGTCGAGAGGCCACGAGAGTGTGGGAATGGGCGACTTCCACCAACCGTTTTCTCATAGCGACGCACATTCCGGGACGGTCCAACATCCTAGCGGACAGATTGAGTCGCACCATCCTCTCACCGTACGAGTGGTCTCTGAATCTCAAAGTAACGAAGCAGATTTTCTCCAAATGGGGTCAACCTCGTTGCGATCTTTTCGCCTCTCCCTCAAACACAAAGTGCAACAACTACTTCGCTCTAATTCCCCCACCTGGGGAATCTCCAAGAGACGCTCTGGTGCATGTTTGGCCACTCTGTCTACTTTATGCTTACCCTCCACTTCCCCTGATGCTGAAGTTTCTGCAGAAAGCCAGATGGTTAGGGAGCTGAATAATCCTCATTGCCCCATTCTGGCCTTGTCAGGCTTGGTTCCCATATCTATGGTCTCATCTGGTGAATCCTCCCTGGATTCTAGATCTGATCTCTCACCCATTGGGCCTGCCGGCCCCGAACCTGAACAACCTCAAGCTCACGGCTTGGTTGATCTAGTTCCACTGTTAGCTAGGACTCCCGGTATCTCTTTCCCGGTCAAAGCCATCCTAGTAGCTGCTCACAAGCCGTCTACTAGAAGGGTTTATAATAGCAAATGGAAACTTTTTTCTATCTGGGTGGAGCATCAGAACTTAGACCCCTTTACAGCTCCGTTGCCAGCAGTATTAGACTTTCTATCAGGGTTATTTGACCAAGGTGCTAGCTCCTCCACAGTCAAAGTACAATTGGCAGCTATCTCTCATTACCATGTTGGATGTGATCTGGGTCCTTTGACCTCGTCCAGATTATGCAAGGCCTTCTTAAAAGGCACCTTCTTACTAAGACCCCCGGTGAAGGATGTAGTCCCTTCTTGGGATTTAGCGCTGGTACTCCAGGCTTTAACAACTTCTCCCTTTGAGCCTGCAGCTTTGATTGATCTCAAATTCTTATCCTGGAAAACAGCTTTTCTTGTTGCCATTACTTTTGCAAGAAGGGTTTCGGAAATTCAAGCTCTTTGCGCCAAGCCACCGTACTTGACCTTCCACAAAGATAGAGTATCCCTCAGGACCAATCCCTCCTTTCTGCCCAAAATTGCATCGAATCTAACATCAACCAGTCGATTAACTTACCAGTCTTCTTTCCCAATTATCAGAATAAGGGTGAGTACAAGTTGCATTCCTTAGATGTACACAGACAACTACGATTCTATTTACACAGGACAGCTGGTCAGAGGGAATCAGACCAGCTGTTTGTATCCTTTGCTAAACCTAGTCTGGGGAAACCTGTTTCGAAAGTTACATTATCCAGGTGGATTTCCCAGTGTATTCTTCTGGCTTATGAGAGTTCTCGCCGGCCTGCACCTCAGGGAGTCCATGCCCATTCTACTCTGTCTATTTCTACCTCCGCTGCTTTTCGTTCTAGAGTATCTTTGGATGACATTTGCCCAGCAGCCACGTGGGCTTCATCTCATACCTTTATAAACCACTATAAGTTGGATTTTGTCTCCAGAGGGAGAGCATCCTTTGGCTCTGCAGTGCTCCGGAACATCCTTCCATGAGGACCTCCCAAGATTCAGGTAGCTGGGGACTCTGTCCCATAGGTTGATGCACAAATGAAGTTAACTACTTCAGATTAAGAAGTTATGTACTCACCATAACGTTCCATCTGCGTAGGTAAACTTCATTTGTCAGCAACCGTCCCTCCCTCCATCCCCCTGACCTACTTGGATGTTCATGGTATTCCTGTGTCATGACGGATTGTATCCAGGTTAGTCTATAGAGGTGATCCTCTTCTCTGGTATTGCAGGTGTTGCTTTTAGGCAAACTCGATCTGAGGTCAGTGAGGGATGGCAGGGGATTATGGGTAGGGGGGAGGAGCTTGGTGCTCGGATCTCAGCTGTTGGAAACTGCTGGCTCGGATCTGATATGGATCCAATAACCCATAGGTTGCTGATAAATGAAGTTTACCTACTCAGATGGAATGTTATGGCGAGTACATAACTTCTTATTGTTTGAAAGTGCATCACCTTCTTGGTGGTAAAATTTTAGTTGCA
The DNA here is from genome assembly GCF_019279795.1 of Protopterus annectens. Taxonomy (NCBI): domain Eukaryota; kingdom Metazoa; phylum Chordata; order Ceratodontiformes; family Protopteridae; genus Protopterus; species Protopterus annectens. The sequence goes on along the minus strand of NC_056745.1, from coordinate 181,305,304 downwards.
TTATCTGATTTCACTGTCTATACCACCGTTTATAGCAGGATTGTTCTGTACATTGGCATCATTTTTGTTAGATGACAAATTGCAAATGTGAAACCTCATTGTTGCTTCTTTGGGAACACTACGAATTATGTCTTTTTTCATCTACTGTGTCTGTGATAGGGGCATTTTTTTCATGGATCTGTCAAGAGAAAATAAAGGTTTTTTAACAATTTTCCGTGTGTGTGTGTGTGTGTGTGTGTGTGTGTGTGTGTGTGTGTGTGTGTGTGTGTGTGTGTGTGTCTGTGTGTAGAATCATAAGAACTGTACTAGAAGTATTTCTGTAAACTCCAGACCGCAAACATTGTCTCTATCGCCCCTCTACAAGCAGTAATTTAATTTGCAAAACCACATTGAAGGTTAACTTGTCAGTGGCTCAGCAGGGAAGATATCAGTTATGTTGCTGGGAAGATGAGAAAGCTGCATTGGTCCCTTTCCTCCACCTAGCTCTTTAGCAACAGGGTTACAGAAATCATTGTAGTGCAGCATAAGAGAGTGTTCTGCATTCATGAGGGGTGCAGTCCTTTAGATAAGATACTAAACAGAGGATCTGTCTCTGTATTGGTAACCTAGGTAGATGGTTCTGTATTGGTAACTTGGGTGGATGCAAAGGACCATTTGGCACTTACAAGCTAGTTTATTGTGCATTGGAGTTTTTTAAAAATGTAAATGAAATGCATATTAGTGCCTTTATTACTGTTGTCAAATATTGTGACAGGTGCATGCTGCTAAGGAAGCTTTCCTTATTAGTGTGTCTCTGTTTTCATTATTTTCCCCTGCTTCTTGTTGTACAAGTAAGCACTCCGCTCCACTGAGTTGGGTGACCAGACAGTACTCTGCTGTCTGCATCTGAGCCATCTGAGTCTTACACCTAAAGATAAGACTGTTACTGCTTGTATTTCTGCACTTGCTGCTAGCACTGTTTTTTTTCTGATTTATGCATTTTTACTGTAGTTTTTGCCTGTTTTTCAACCTCTGCATTTAACTTGTGTTCTGGGCACCTACTGCGTTGCATTGACTAGCCACAGATTCTGCTATGTCTAGTTCTGCTTCTGTTTGAATTGAGAACTAATCCCCAGCAAACATTTTCCTGAGAGGGCCATCTGCAGCTGTGTGGCAGGAGGTTTGTGGCTAGAGACCCATCCATTGAAGCTTGTTGGTCTAGGGCTCTGTTCTGAGCTTTTAATTGGCTATTTTGCCCACCAGTAAGGCTTTTTCATTTATTTTAAAAGCCCCATTTTGTGTAATGCACACTGCTGCACAGTAACTTGCAATTACTGTTTGTGACTGTAGGAGCATTAAATGTTTCCCTTAGTTGTGATCTGTTCTTCAGGGGGACATTTTTGTGGTTGTGCTTCCCTATTTGTCTACAGATCAATAAAGCCTCTGAGCTACCCTCTCTAGTTCTTCTCCTCTATACTAGTGGACTACCCACTCACAAAATCCCCAACTGGTCATTTCTGGTCAATCCCTGTGTGACACGTGATGGTTCCCACCAGTGTCAACCAACATATGACGTCCCCATGATAGGCCAGTAATCAAGGACCCTGAATCCTCCCCACTGACACTGGAGAGGGGTGTGCACTTGGAATACAAATTGATACACTCAGTATTTCCAGATGCAGACCTCTCTGCATCAAGCGCAATTTTTCTTAAGAGCACATTGGGAACACACTCAATTCAGGGTCTGGATTTCTCTGCATCTGTCTTGCTCCAGGTCCCCAATAAGACTCCCCACTGGTACTCGTATAGGGTTAGGTCTTCAGCCATGTGTCCAAGCCAAGACCTCCAGCAGCTTCTCTGTGGACCCAGTGCTTCGTGTCCCTGCCCCAAGTAGCTGATACACACACCTGGGAAAGGCTGGCACAGATTTACCTGCTGTGCCCCCTTCTGCCCAGAGTATAAGGTGGTAATCACTGCCACCAGACACTCCACATTCAGCTACTTTAACTAATACAGATTGTAGTAGTTGACCAAGATGGCTAGGCTTTCTGAAGTGGCCCACATAGTGTCGCCAGATATAAGCACACTCAAAGGTTAAGTATATTTAATAAAAAAAAAAAAAAAGTCTTTCGGCTTTTCCCGGTTAGGCGTCGCCACAATGGAACCCCGGTCTGCTAATGATTGGCAGTGAATTTCTATGGTGTCGAGTTGCCAGCCCAGTGCCCAACCTTCAAAGAAGGCACACCCACACACGCTCGCACCTACCTGCATGTCTTTCAATTCACTTGACCACGGGGAGGACATGCAGACTCTGCACAGAAGGCGCTCCAGCTGAGAATGTTAAGTATATTTAATAATAAACAATAAAAAATAAATTACTAAATATATATATTCACAGTAAAACACTGAGTTCAAATCACAGGAAATATTGAAAAGAGCATTAATTGACAGACTCAAAAATAAAGAAAAACAGTATGTAAACTAAGCTTCTTACTGACTGAATCTAGGAGAATTACTATTCCTTAGTAACTTATTTGATACAGCAGGGTACAATGAAATACGTGACTAGTCTTTCTAGTCAGGTTCCTTAAACAGAATCCTCCCTCCTCGGAGATTACTCCTGGTAAAATATAATATCCGAGATGGCTTGCAGAAGGACCTCCCCTGACTCTGGGTTCTCTCAGTAACCCCTTTGAAGCTGAGACAAGAATTTAGCATAGACTGCTACAATACATATATCTTAAATGTTTGTAGTAGTGCCTGGGGCTTCCCCTCTTTTTACTGTGCTAATGAACAGAGGCTTCTTCCAGACCGAACGTCTCTAGTCCTATTCAGCACAGTGGGGTGCCATTTTAATGGTTTAACAGCTCCTTTACATTCCCCTTATTTGTCTTAAAATAAGCCAACTGGTTAAACTTTGCTGTCCCAGTATCCTCAACTAAAACACATGCATTTACTTCAGTTGCAATAATACATGTACATTTCTTTTCGTTCCAGCAGGATGCACTGTTGATTACATTTTAACACAAGCAAACCTCACAAATACATTTTTAGCACAAGCATCTGTACAAATCAGTTTGATATACAAATGACATGTAATCATTTACAAAATTCCAGCTACCTGTGCTGGCACAAGTCATACATCTACTGCCCTACTTCTCCTGGCATGGCTGGCAGTACCTCCTGTTAGCACATCCTGTTACTGACCACACCTTCTACCTAGCACTATGGAAGGATAATGCCCCACCATTTCTCCTGCCTACCTGGTTGAATTGGGAATCCTGAAGGAATGTAGCAATTGCCTCATGTACACTGACAACCCACTTATTTTACGATACTCCCAACTCAACATGCAAGAGATGCATCTACATAAGAAGCATAGAATCAAAGCTCCGTCTCACTCACCAGTCAGTATACCTGACCCTCAGCAGATTGTCAGCACTTGCATCTCACCACCTTCTCGTACCATGTAACCAACACACAACCCCACATATGCGGAGGTCCTCTCTAAAAACCTACCATAAGCATAGAGACCTCCCAAACACAAGCACACCACACATAGTTCATGTGCAGATAAACACAAAACACACATGCCATTGTCTCACCAAGTAAGCCATTAAGGCGTAACACAAAACCAGATGTGTTAATCATAGGTGTTTCTATCATGAGTCACACTGATGTGCCACTCAGCAGGTTGGATAAAGGGGAAGGTCATGGTTAGCTGTCTGTTTGATGCCAGGATCTGGAACATCCCACACATACTCCAAGTCTCTCTCAGCAGCGAGTACAGTTATGACTGTGTCATAGCACATGTTGGTGTGAACGACTTGAGATGTACCTCTCTGGACTGTAATGAAAAAAGATATGACTGAGCTCTGTGTCCCAGGCAGGTATGTCCCTAGCCTTAAGCAGCATACTACCCTCGCCTAGGATGTTGCCACAGTACAAGCAAAAGATGATTGACTTCAACAGTTGGCTTAGTTTCTGATTTCATCCTAAGGGGATCCAGTTGCTGTCAGCCTGGGATGATATGGTTGATTAGACCTTGATGCTTTGCCAGAGACTGTCTTCACCTGTCACCCCTAGGATTTTGGTTTCTGTCAAAGGCTCTTGCCTCCATTCTACTGCCTTTTTTAGGCAATGTCACAAGCACAAAATTTCCTAAGTAAATTGTTCCTCAAAAACCAACATCAGGGTCATGCTACTAAACGCTAAAAGTATAAACAAAAAACTGCACTCGTTGGAAGCTGCCCTCACCTTGGAGGCTGCTGACATCTGTGCTGTCACAGAAACCTGGTTGAAGGCTTCTGAAAGCACTACAGCCATACCGGACAACAATGCCTTCCACTTGCTCAGACCATCAAATGGGAATGGGAAATCCAAAGGAAGAAGAGTATTCATTTTTATTAAAGACCAATACTCCTCCAGATTGGTAAGACTGAGCAAGTCCCTCGAACAGCTCCCAGTACAACTCTCTGTAGGTAAAACTTCTCTCCAAATGATTGCCAGTTATATGACCCTTTCTGTGAATCAGGACACTCACAATGCCTAACTGGAGTCCCTCAGTATGCCACCAAACACCCTGAGCTTGGGAGATTTCAACTACCCATCAATAAATTGGTCTAACTACATCTGTACCAGTGCACTCACCCAAAGATTGTTGAAGTTTGTAAACTCTAATGCCCTGGACCCAGTTAGTGGACACCCCCAATAAAGGTTCAGACATTCTGGATCTAGTACTTATGAACATGGGTAAGTACTAGGTGTCTGCCCGAGGGCATCTATAAGCCTAGTCAGAATGTGTTGGCTTTCGCCACCTCCTTAGATTAGTTCCCTGTGCCTCTGTCCAGCAAAGCCATTAGTTCCCTTTGCCTCTGTCCAGTAGAGCCACTGCAGTGATCCCCGGGGTAAATTTTCTGTTTCCCATCCACTCGTCAAGGTTTCTCTTGAAGATTGTTAGTGAGGGGCTCTGCCTAATGTAGATTGGAATCCTGTTCCAAAGCATGGGGTGTGTCTGGGACAGGAATCTATCCCTCCATTACATCCTATTTATTGTTGTGGAGAGGTTTAGATCCCTAGAGCATGTGGCTCTAGGGGATTTTTATTTTATTTATTTATTTATTTTTAGGTGGCGCATATCCATCAATTCTGGGTTGGACATGGCCTTGTATGTCAGGCAGAGATCACCTCTGAGTAAGCAGTATGCAACAGAGTACAGCTGGAGTTTCTTCAGTCAGGCTGCATAGGGCATCTGTTTGAGGCCAACAATCCTCTTGGTGAGGTACTTCTGTGGTCTTTCCAGCTGTTGCAGGTGTCTTGTAAGGTACATCCCAAATGGGGCGTTGTACTCTATGATGGGTCTGATGAGTGATGAGTAGAGGAGCACAATAACCTCTCTTGTTCTAGATGTGAACCCTTTTGTGATTAGGTGGGCCACATAGAAGGATTTTCTAACCACCTTGGCAGTATGATCATCAAAGGAGAGATTATGGTCTACTTGGTTCCCCAGATCCCTTATCACATTTTCTGCATTTAGGGGACGACCACGTATGTGGTAGTTCGCTGGTACTTTGTTTTTTCCAAAGGGGATGACTATGCACTTTTTGGCATTTAGCTTGAGGCCATGATTTTGACACCAGGTATCTGTCTCAGTGAGACACTCCTGGAGGATGTCTGCATCAGCCGGAGAGTCATTTATGGCCCCAAGTTTGCAGTCGTCTGCAAACTTGGTCAGTGATAGTCCTCCTATGCTTGTCTGTACTTCTGAGAAGTATATAACGAACAGGAGGGGTCCCAGGACTGAGCCCTGGGGGACGCCACTTGTAACCGGTTTAGAGTAGGACCTAGAGCCTGTAACTCTCACCGAATGGGTTCTATCTGTGAGCCAATTGACAACCCATCTCGTGACATTAGGGGATTTATGTTCAGGCTGGTGAGCTTGTCTATAATACCAGAATGGGGAATGGTGTCAAAAGCCTTTGCGAGGTCTAGGTAGGCTGTGTGGACGACCTTTCCCTCGTCTAAACCCTTGGTAACTGTCTCGAAGAAGTCCACCAGGTTTAGGAGGCATGATCTGCCCTTAACAAAGCCAAACTGGGTAGGGTCCAATGTGTTTGGAGGTTCCCAATGTCTCTGTTAATGAGTTCCATGATGATGTGCTCTATAGCCTTGCAGACCAGGCTAGTCAGGCTTGTAGGGCAATAATTCCTGGGGTCCATTGTGGCTCCCCCTTTGCGGAGCGGGATAACTGTTGCTGTGCGCCACTCTATGGGTACGTAGCCTGTAGAGAGGCTGAGTTTGAACAGTGTGTTCAAGTGAGGGGTTAGTTCATTTTGGACCTCGTGTAAGATACGAGTGAATGTTGCACCACCCCAAGTGTACAGTTATCCCTAGTGAGATCTGACCACAGGTCAGTCACACTAGAAGTAACTATAGCGTCTGAACCTCCCTCAGCTGGAGCTGGACTAAAATATTTCTCCAAAGCAAATGGTAATCTCTTACAAGACGATATTGCTAGTTTCATAGCCCCTACCCCTACTATAAGGATACTTATGCCAAGGTTTATACCAAAGCCTTCTATAAACACCTCCACAGCTGCATCGACTTAGCTGTACCTGACGAGGATAAAAGTAAGTTCCTCACATAAGAACAAATCTGCTTTGTGGACATCCACCTTAAATGGGCTTTATAACAGGAGAAAGAAATTGCTGTCTAAATGTAGTAGGAGACGGACCCCAAACTCAAAGGGCTCCCTCCTCGGCCTAACTAAGCAAATAAAAACACCTAGTGAAAAAAATTCAAAGCAGACTACAAATCTAAATTGGCCACCCTTGCCAAGGGTGACCATAAGACCTTCTTTGGCTACATCAGCAACCTTAAAGGAAAATCCCCGATTTACACAGAACTTGTTTTTAGATGGCACAACATATACTGAACCTGGTGATATTGCTAACCTGCTGGCAGATAGGTTCAGTGAGAACTTCTCCCAATCTCTGCCCAGTATATCACAAGACATCCCTCCTACATTTCCTCCCCCAGAAATCTCTAAGGAACAGATCCTTGATGCCCTTTCCAAGGACAAAAACACATCCTCTCTGGGACCTGACAAACATCCCTGGCTGCGTTCTAAATTGCTTAAAGCAAGGGTTAGCTGTACCTCTGCGTACCCTCTTTAACCACAGTCTAAGCACTGGGTATGTTCCTGCAGATCGGGAGACTGCCACTGTCATCCCCTTCCACAAAGGGATTTCCTCTGCTGACCCCAGGAATTACAGACCCATAAGTCTGACTAGCCTCATGCAAGGCCATAGAAAAAGTCATCATGGAACTAGTCAACAAAGATATAGGAGACCTCCAAGCACTAGACCCATCCCAGTGTGGTTTTATCAAAGGGAGATCATGTCTACTAAACTAGGTGAATTTTAAGACCGTCGCTGGAGCCCTGGATGAAGGCAAAACTGTGCATACTGCCTATTTAGACCTAGCAAAGGCCTTTGACAGCATTCCCCACTCGGGTATCATTGATAACCTTACCCAACTGAACGTAAACCAGTATATAATCAGTGGGTTGCAAACTGGCTCACCAATAGAATGCACACTGTTTAAAATAGGGGACTCTTCATCCACCTTTTGACCAGTAACCAGTGGAGTACCACAGGGCTTGGTGCTGGGGCCCCCTCATCCACCTTCTGACCAGTAACCAGTGGAGTTCCACGGGGCTTGGTGCTGGGGCCCCTCATCCACCTTCAGACCAGTAACCAGTGGAGTACCACAGGGCTTGGTGCTGGGGCCCCTATTGTTTGGAATTTACTTTTCAGAAGTACAGGCGAAAACAAAGGGAGTGTGGCTGCCAAAGTTTGCAGATGACTGTGAACAGCGTGATCATTGACATCCTTCATGAAGGTCTTACTCAAAACAATGATTTGTGCCAAAGTCACGGGGATCAAGTTAAATGCTAAAAATGTGCATATTCATCCCCTTCGTCAAGGGCGACATCCTTGCAAAGTACCACATTAACAACAACACCTTAAATATCCAGTCTGTGGTAAGAGATCTGGGCGCACAGATTGACAGCAACCAATCCTTTGACCATCATGTTTCCATAGTGGTAAGTTAAGCCTTCTGCGTTGGCCATCTGATCAACAAGGGCATCGCCTCCAGAAAGAAGTCATCATCCCCCTGTACTTCCTTATTAAACCAGTTATAAGAGTACAGTGCAGCAGTTGGTATGTACCTTGCCATGTACCTCCAACAAATGGAGAGACCTCAGCAGTCCCTTTCAAAGAAAATTCAAGGTGTCCAACACCTGTTCTGTGCTGATGAGCTAAAATCCCTGTCACTATACAATCGGTGATCTCTGCCTAGCCTGTAGGGCAACAGCAGATCTTGCCCTGATAGAAATGCTACACATTAGCAAGCCAAATGGTACTCGCTGCATGCACTCTAGTGACCTCAACATGAGAAGGGACTGCTGGAGAGACAGGTTAATCTCCCAGAGGCTCCACCTACTCTGGAATAAGCTTCTAATCCTGCTAAAACAGAGCCCTTTGCTGACCCTTTTCCCTTTTTAAGCGTAATCTGGATAATTGGATGAGAAATCGCAAATTCATCCCTGGGGTTTTACCTGTGGCTCTTCTGGACAGGGGCAGCAGGTGTTGAGTCAGGTCTACTAATAGCACCTTTAAAGGAAGGGAAAAAACTTGGCTAGGCTTGTAAGTGCCTCAGGACCATTAGCCTAATAACCTCCTGTGATCCTTACAGATTACGTCATCAGCTTGAAGCTAGTCAGCTTGGATGACAGTTCCCAGCAGAAACTCTTAAGAAGCTGACAGCTGGAATAAACAAATGGATTTTGACTTGAGCTTGTATGGCTTATGCTCATATAGTATACTTGCAGAAGTTTAATGAAAGCATTTTCCCTTATCGAACCACCCCATTCTTCTTACTTTATTATTCTCATTCTGTAACTACTGGGGCTGCAGACTCTGAGAACACAGGCACATTGTGCCCTTCCACATCGAACTTGTGTGAAATTGGAATACGTAGACAAGTGATCACTCCAAGAAATAAAGCATGAGCAACAGTTACTTACATTTCAGCCTTATAAAAATTAAGGACGCACCTTCCTTACTTTTTGTAATGTTTTTCTTGAATCTGAATGCATGCTCTGAAAAACATTTGCTTGTTTTCCATTCCTTAACACTTCTCAATGCAAGACTTTACATCAGCTATTGGCAACCTGTATACAACTACATTATTCACTGAACTTGCCTGGTGTTTGTTTCCTTCACTGTTTCCTCCTACATGAGAAATTCTGGTCTTTAAACATTGGCAAATTGTCTGTCTCTGATTTGTTTGCTGCTTCATCAGATGTCTTTGTGCACACCTGTATGTAATCATCTCTGTATGTGTTGATATCACACTAGATGTCTCGAGCTGCATCCAACATGGGGCTACTCTATGATGTAATTTATTTTATAATCTGTTTTCTTATTCATCATTGCAGTCCACCAGAGCATTTGCATAACATTTCACTGTTTTGCAAGTGATTTAGTCGTTAATATTGACTAGCAGCTGCATTCTTGCTTTTATCTCTTATTGTAAAACTCAGATGCTCATATTTACAGAAACTGTACACTTATGAATGTCCTAAAGATAGAAAAAGTATTATTTTTTTCCCGTCATGCAAATGGCATATTTTCTGAGCAAACATGAGTATGCATAATTCTTAAAATCCTATTTCTCTCGCTTTGTCTGTGACCCTCTCTGTCGCTATCTCTCTCTCACGCACACACTGCTGTCACATTGGGGCAGATCATAGCACTAAGATTATAGTTTCTAATGGAGACTTCCAAGATGGTTTCACACTGACCAGCAGCTTGATTTTTAGCTCTCCCAGTGTGAAAAAAAAATTGAGAGGGAAGGGCTCAAAGCTGCAAGTTTTAGTAAATTCAAGTTACTGGCTAGTAAGTACACTGCCTGAATGCCAGCAAGAAAGAAACTTATGAAGCATGAAAGAAAATCAACTAGAAAAGGTGAAGAGAAATCACTGGCTAGGAAGAATCCTGCAGCTGTTCAGCAAAATGCAGCTCAGGCTCCAGATTTGTTGCAAGACCTGGCTTCTGGTAATCTAGAGGGGAAAAAAATAAAACAAATGTCCTCAGAGCTAATTAAAATAAACTGAACATTGAAGGAATATATCAGCTCAAAAAAAAGCTGGAAAAAAATGGAAGAAACTTTGAACAACTATTCAGATGAACTGATTAAACTGCCAAAATCAGAGGCTTGAAATGAAGAAAAGTCTGGCTGAGTATGAGACTGCTCAAGAAGAGCGGTTTCAAAAAAATATGGTAGCATTAGAGGACAGAACACAGGGAAGACCTGAGGGATTATCTGCTGTAAACTGAAAGGAACGGACTGTATTTAATTTTATGAAAGCACAAATAACCAACTAGACTGGTATTCCACAGCAGGATTTCTTAACTCATTAATACCAATGTTGTTTGGCATACATGTCATACCTCTAACAGCCTACACACATCTTGCGTTCCAGAGCATTTTCTGAAAAATCAAGTTAAAGAAATAAGATAAACAAATGTAAATATTTTGTGAACAATAAAACCTATTAAAGTGTACAAATAGTAATATATAGAATATTTTCTATTGATTTAACATTGCTAATTGTCAGTTCATTCACAGTCTTTCCCTGAATGCTATAGTATCTTACAAGGCACACAAGACTAGACACGCTAGACTTTCATAAATTGTCATAGCTTGGAAACTGTAAAACCTAGGCATATATTGTTATAATATTTTTAAGGTGTACACTTTCACAAGACAAGAAATTCTTCACTGAATGTGTATTTATTGAGATACTTACAGAAATATGAATATGTGCCTAATTGTTTAATTAGCAGTATAAAGAACGCTGAATATCTTTCAAGATGTGTAAAGTTTATAGTGCAGATGTCGGTGACAGTTTTCTTCAGCAACTAAGGTTTTACCTGATGTCATGTAACAGTTTGTCGCTTTTTTTTAAATATTAAGTACATATGGAAATATTGTTTATTTTCATATTTCAGGTATAGTTTGATATAAAAGGAAAAGTGTCAATGTCCAATCTCCCATTGTGACACATAGCACCATACCCCTCAGTAGCATGCAGAACTATGTTATGAAACTGTGAACATAAATATGAATAAATGAAAAACTGGGATTAATTTCTCTGCAGCAGGACATCATCAGGACATCCTAGATGAACAATCTTAATGTAATTCTGTTAAAAACTCCTTGCACTTTGTAATATTTCATATTATTAGCTGTCTGGACACCCTAAGGAGCTATGGGTGTGAACTGGAAGAATACAAAAAGGTGTTACAGGCTTGACTGGGTTAATTGATGGGGCACAATGTGACTGCTCCAAACCTGGCTGTGAGAAAGAAGTCAAAGAGCTGTATTCGTAAAGATGCAGTCATTCGAGCAGAAATAATTATTCCTGATAAAACTGTGGCAAAAGGGCATAGTATTAAAAATTGGAGACTGTAAAGTCTTTGTGGAAAAATGATTTTTTACTGCACACGAGGTAGAAGAAAACCATATTTATCCCACAATTTCTGGGAAGTCAAGAGGCGGGTGTGAGATTCAAGCTGCTAGACCAAGCTGTTTTTTTTTTCCTGGAGGATCGGTCATTTATTTGATGTAGAACAAGCTATGGAGGAAATACAAAAGTTTGTCCAACAAAAAGTGAGCCATCAAACAGATGGGACTGTGCTTCTCATACCTCTGATAATAATGCTTATAGAGACTGCCAGTGAAACTGTTTCCAGTGTTCCAGAGGAGAATGCTTGAGAGAGCGAAAAATAAGTACAAGACCTGACTAGAAGAATTTGAGTACCTTTTACTTGAACCGGAGTCTGGGGGTGGTCGATGGGGTTGAACAGGAAGTAGACTAGCAACATAGAAGTTAGAATAAATGTGAGATTAGAAAGCATCAGTCATATTTATGAATTATGGCTTTACAAGAAAGTGGAAATATTGAACTTTTTGTTTAACTTGTGGGGGAGTGAAACTTGTATGCCCTTACAAGAAAGTGGAAATATTGAACTTTTTGTTAAACTTGTGGGGGAGTGAAACTTGTATGCCCCACTTCATGTCATTAATGTTTGGAAAGGCACTGAAAGGAAGGAGAAAAACTGTAAGTAAAACTATTTTTGTTTTTAACAGTATTTGTAGAAAACCTTTTGTGATATAAATTGCATGTTATATAGTAAAGCATGATCAGTTGTATGTGATAGATGCTAAAGTTAAGTGTTTTTTCTTTTTTAGTTTTAAGAAATATCTTTGCTTTTAGCATTGTAATACTTAAAGGCTGGACAAAAGCATGTTTAAGTTAATATGCTCTAATCTTGAGTTGTTGAGGTAGGGAATCGGGTGTAAAAGTGTACAGATTATGATAGGTAGAGTTGATATGTTCTCTCTTTTGCAAAGATGAATGCCTGGATTAAGGTCTTTGGCTTAATTTAACAAGGTTTTTGTGTAAGCAAGTAAATAAGAGGTCACTGAATGCAATGAAAAGTTTTCCTTTGCCAAATACATGTTCAGTGTAAATTGAAAGGTTTGCAGAGCTGTACATTTGGTACTTGTGATTACATGGAGAGGAGGTGACTGTAGGTGAATCAGTAAAAGCCAGAATACTTTTTGTTAAGGCTAAAGGTTAATGCTTTTTGAAACTATACAAGATACTTTTCACATCTGGGAGGAGAATGAAGATGTGACAAGAACAGACAGCAGTTAGTGTAGGTAAGAGCACAGGCTGTAACATTCATCCTAGCATAGATAAACCTTATTGTTAGACTAAGTTATGCTTGTGTGTGCAGCTGTTGATTTGGGACAATTGTTCCTATCAAGAGGGTTAAACTTTATTATTTGAAAATGTACATAGTTCTGTGTATTTGATTGTTACCAGGTTATGGAGGTTGTGTGTGTGTGTTTCATTAAAACAAAATATCTTGTAAAATGTGGCATAGGTTCAAATGGAGATGACAAGAAATAATTAGATAAGAGATCAACCTGCCAAACAGTGGGTTCATATAACCGAAAAGCTGAAAATAGACATTAAAAAAAAGTCAGATATACTAGTTGGGAATAATAACTTCTTATAATGGCTACACTAAACCTATTATTTTGGAATGTGAATGCCCTCACATGTATAGATAAAACAGTAAGGGTATTGAATTATATTAAGAAATGCAGAGTGCCAATAGCAATGCTACAGGAGACGCATTTGGAAAGAGGTGAGCATATGAATTTGATAGAGAGGATTTCAGGATGTATACTCCTCAGAATATCAGGGACAAAGAAAGGGGGTACTTAAGTAATTGGTAGAGAAGCGCCAGTAGTGATAGAAGAGGGGGAAGATAGTAATGGTAAATTTGTGGTAGTAAGGGGCTACTGGCAATGATGGAATTATATATGGTATGTATTTGCATTCTACCTAAAACTGTTATGGAGTGTAAGAAATTTTTGGGAGAAATCCGCTTTCAGCAAAGAATATTACTTGCAGGTGGGAACTAGATCCTGATTTGCAGCAGTACAGATGTATCTGGGTGGACCTAGAATGGAAATGTAACAAAAGAGGTTAGATTTCTGAAGACATTTATAAAAATATCTGGTATGGAAGACATGCATTCAGTAGCAGGAACTCTGGGAGAATTTACATATTATTTCCCAAGGTACAATAATTGGGTTAGACTAGACAGAAATTTTATTTCACAGGAAAATGTGTATTTGATTGAAAGCTTGGACATACATCAGATCGTGTGCTAATAATTATGAAGATAAAAATGCATTGTAATGAAGTAAAAAAACTCCCACACCTGCTTGTTAAAGAGAGGAATTTAAGGAATGGGTAGTGGTAATTATTTGAGAATTATTAAGGAAGATGGAAATTTGTTCAGAAGTTATAGCTGGTGAGTGGGATAAGGTGAAAGTGGAGAGATTATTGGAAGAGACTGACAAGGATCAAAGGTATTATAGAATAAGGGGAATCTCACAGAACAAGAAGCGTAACTGCAGAGTACAAGAAAGAAAATGAGAGTATATGGATAATATGCTTGAGTTTAGAAAGATGGTTGTTAAGCAACTTTTTTTTATAATAACTCTAGACCACAAAAACATTTAGCTCAATGACTTTGGTAAATGAAAGTAGAAAGGGTTGTTGCCAAACTTGAGCCTGTAACAAGAAAAATAACCAGAGATCTGTAGAGGTATTCGAGATACTTCAGAAATTTTATGAAATTGTGTATTAAGCAGAAGAATGTGAAAAACAAAAAGTATAAATGAAAATATTTATGGAAGGCTTAAGTATACCAATGTTAGAGATGGATGATGATCAACAATTAACAGTTAAGATAGGAGGCGATGAGATAAAAACGGTGATGTATAACTGATCTACAGGCAAGTCTTGTGGAAGTTTGGAAGCATGGAGAGATGAAGGAGATAGATATGGACGGTTTTGTTTAAGAGTAATTTTAAAAGGAGGGGAAGCTCCCACATCTTGGAAGAAAACTGTGGTGGCTGTAATACCTAAAGTCCCATCAGAGCCAGCTTCATACACGCCAGTTTCAATTTTAAACCATAAAGTGCTTATGTCTATAATAGCTAAAGCAATGTCAAAGGTGTTGCTAAAGTTGATGGATATGGATCAGTGTGGTTTTGTGGAGGGGAGGCAAATATTTGACATGAATAGAGCAACAATGATCTACAGGAAAACGGAATATAAGAAATGCCACCGTTAGCTGATTTTGATGCAGAGAAAAATTCAACAAAGTAAGCCGAGATTTTACAAGTAGGGCAATGAAAGCATTTGCATTCCCTGGTACAACAATAAGGTTAATTAGGAGGCTGTATGAGGGATTGGAGGCAAAAATTTAAGTGGGATTTTTTTTCTGATAAGTTGTGTTTGAGCAGTGGAACTAGGCAGGGATGGCCTCTTTCATCTTTATTTGCGTTGTAATTAGAGCCATTTAGTGCAAAAAAAAAAAAAAAAAAGGGGGACTCAAATTCAAGGATATAATTGGTATAGTAATCAGGAAAAGTTGGCTTTTGTAGAACAGAGCATGCGTTGTAACTTTAAGAAGCATTTCCAAGTGTAGGCACATGCATATAAATGGTGAGCACGTGTAGGCAACAGTGCCAATTTGAGAGAACAGCCAGAGTGTTAACATGTATGAGTGAAGTAGTCCATTTGTCTCAGTCTAGATGTTTGTGTGTAATAAAGCTGCTTGAACCGAACCCATAAATGTTCGTCTGTTTTATCCTGACTGGACGAGCAACATGGTGTCAGAACCAGGATTGAGAGTGCAACTTCAAGTCATGAGGTGCAGAGTTGTCGGTGAAGGTATATTGAGCAGGTTGGGTGATACAGTGCTCAAATGATTAAAAATGAGCCAGAAACGAACTTAAGGTAACCATAACCTGCACAAATTATTTATTTTGCAAAGAAAATGATATGGAGCAGGCACAAAATGCATTATTAATCAAACGAGTAGCACAAAACACAGTAATCAAACAAAAGGCACAAAATGCATTATTAATTAAAAGGCACAAAATGCATTATTAATTAAAGTGTTCAAAACAACGATATATGATAAAACTATCAGAAATAATTATATGGGTTTCAGAACTACCTCTGGTTTGCATAACTAGCATGTTTAAAGTAAAACGAGCACAAGAAAAGTATAATGAGCATGAAAAGAGATTAAATGGGCATAACGAGTACAATAAAAGTGCAAAATAAGCTTACAAAAGCAAGGCGATTGCATGTTTTTAGTGAACGACAGTGTTTTGGCATAAACTACTATTTCACATTGCCCAAAGCCATTCAAAGCATAACTAGAGTTGTTCGAAGTATCTCAATGTGGAAAGTGTTTGCAGTGTCTGTGCTTTATTACAGTGCAGTTACTTGAGAGTTTGCTGTGTGCAAAGTACAGTTTATTTTGCAAAGTGAAGTCAAAGTACAGCCATTTCGAAATGTTTCTTGTGCTGTGTGCATTTATTCACAGAGTGCTGCCATTTCAAAGTGTTTCTTACACTGTACAGAGTTATTTTGCAAAGTAGAGCCATTTTTAAAAGGTATTTTGCAAAGTAGAGCCATTTTGAAAAGTTCTTGTGCTGTATACAGTTCATTTGCAAAGTGCATTCATTTCCAAGTGTTTCTTACTCTGAGCTTCTTGTGTTGTGCACTGTTTATTCACAAAGTACAGTCATTTTGAAGTATTTCTTGTACTGATAAAGGGTGGTTTTGCAAAGTACAGTGATTTTTGAAGTGTTCTTGTGCTACGGAGACTTGTTTGACAAAGTGCAGTTATTTCAGGGAGTCTCTTGTGCTATTGGGCATAATTACAAGTTCTGGCATATATCTGTGTATGTCCGTCTGTACATAATTTCAAGCACCTTCACTACAGTGTGCTGATATGGCAGAGACATTTTGCAGCGCCAGTCCACTTGCTTTTGATCATAATATTGCAGAGAATTGGAGAGTATTTTAGCAGGAATATATTTTCATACAAGCAGCTTTTTCTAACAAAGAAGCATGTACAAGGGCATTTATTTTGCTTAACTTAGCTGGGCCAGAAGCCATTGAAAGAGAGAGAGCGTTCATTTGCGTATGCACCACTAGTATATGCAGAAGAAGGGGAAAACTGCCATATTGTTGTACCAGCTGAATAGAGAGAGGACTCTTGAGTGCTTCAAACGTAAATTTAGAGAAATGTGCAACCCCCAGACAAATGTTACATTAGAGAGGTGCATATTTTATACAAGCGACCAAAAATCAGGTGAAACTTTTGCAGCATATATCACTGACTTGAGAAATAAAACTAAAATGTGCAGATTTGGTGATTTGAAAGATGAATTAACAAGGGACAGGCTTGTATGTGGTGTTAATAATGCAGTGAGAAAGATTTTGCATCATGACAGTGATTTAACGTTGAGCAAAGTTATAGAGATTTGTCAAATCCCATGAGCTCTCAGAAAGGCACACAAGTATGCTTACAAGTAATAAGAACATGGTTTCAGCAGCCTCTATAGCAAACGTAGACAGCATGCAGCACGCGGCTAATATAAGCAGGCCTCTATAGCAAGCGTAGACAGCATGCAGCACGTGGCTAGTAGAAGCAGGCCTAAGCACATGGCAGCTGCAGCCCCTGCAGGTTTTCCAGAGAGGACCTGTAACTTTCTAGCAAGTTCTAAGACTAGCCCAGCAAAACAGACATGCTCGGTGCTTTATAAGGGTGAGTCAGCAAAACCAAAGTCAAGTCTTATTGTTATTAACAAGACAGTACACCCATACTGAAAAATATTATCACTCCCTACGGTAACTTAAAAACACTCCGCTCCTCCAACAGAACGCTAGTACAAACAGTTATTCAGCTGGTGAATCACTATTTACCAACTCTGTTGGCAAAACCTGGAACGTACTTCCTGCGGAACTTACTACAGTTCCCTCCTTAACCCAATTCATAACATCTCTTAAACACCTAAAAATGCATTGGCTTTGTCCCTGTACAAACCCTGACTAATCCCTACTCAAATACCAACTATAAATGAAAACCTTATTACATGAAGAAACTTTCATTGTATTACTCTGATTCATTAACTGATTAGAAAACTGATTACATGTGTCTTGCCTACTGTAAAGTACTAAAGTAAGGATGATAACTTGGCACAACCATGTACTACTAAATTGGATGTGAACCGCTAAAAATGTATGTGTTGTCCCACAGTTAATAATTTCTAATATTTCCTGTGTGTATTCTAGAAAATCTCGAATGTGTGTGTATCTGTTGAACAAATGTCCATTTTGTAATATTTCACTGTATGTATCCATGTAATGTATGTCTGGAGCTTTTCTCCCCGGGCCTCTGCTGAAAATGGACCTATATCCAGTCGGACTTTCCCGGTTAACAAATGTAAAATAAAATAAACAAACTGTTGTAATTGTAGGCACAATCATGAGTCTGAAAGAGAGAAGTGCTTGGCATTTGATCAGCAATGCGACAAGTGTAAATAATGGAACCACTTTGAAAAGTTTTGTAGATTAAGCAAGCCTTATTCAATTATTAAGAAAGGTCACTCAAAAAAGCAAGTTGATTATGTAGAAAGCTGCAACCTTACTTTTTGTGTGGATGGTGTATCAGTGGTCGGTGAAAAGGTTAATGCAGTAGATATATTGGCAACGAATGAAGTGTTTTGTAGTGTCCTAATCAATGGTAAACCCACGGAGCTCAAAGTAGACACTGTTTCAAAGTGTAATATAATGTCAGCAGAAACATTTGCTAGAGTGAGATCTGGTGAACAACTTTATTTGGCTAATTGTGAGAAGCTTGCTGCTTATGGAGATGAGGAGATTCAAACTGAAGTCTCTGTAGTACTTTCATGCTATTCAGCTGGGAAAAGTTACAGCTTGCAATTTTATGTAGTCAGAAGACCTGTGCAATCATTATTAGGTCTCGGAGACAGTTTAAGAATGAAACTGCTTTCTTTTACCAAAGAAGTCCATCATGGAAGCACATGTCCCAGTTCCAGCTTCAGTGATGCTGTTTTCTTAGAGTATGCTGATGTTTTCAATGACAAGCTTTGCAAACTTCCAGTTGTGAACTCCTTGAAAGTAGACCCAGAGGTCAGTCCAGACCAGCAAGAAGAGTTCCATTGTCTATGCAGGACAAGTTCAACGTCTAGTTAAGGTGGTGCAGCAAGGTGTGATTTTTGTCCAGTCACAGAACCAACTGAGTGGGTGTGTTTTATGGTAGTTGCTCATAAGAAAGGCTTGGATGAAATTAAAATATGCATTGATCCAAGAGACTTGAACAAGGCATTAAAGAAACCTTATCATCCTACACATACAGTTGAGGAGGTTTCCACCCTCATGGCAAGTGCCACTGTTTTTTTCGGTCTAGGATGTCTAGAGTTCATTTTAGCAAGTAATGCTTAATCACAAATCTTCACTACTGACTACATTCAGTACTTCATTTGGTAGGTAGATATAGATTTCTCAGAATGCCTTTTGGAATAAATTCTGTGGGTGAAGTCTTTCAACATGCAGTGGAGCAAATTTATTTGGGTTATCCGTGTGATATAATCTTCTTCCAACTTTTCCCATTAGGGGTCGCCACAGCGGATCATTTGTTTCCATTTCTTCCTGTCCTCTGCATCTTGCTCCGTCACACCAACCACGTTCATGACCACATCCATAAACCTTATCGTAGGCCTTCCTCTTTTCCTCTTACTTGGCAGCTCCATCCTTAGCATCCTTTCCCCAGTATACCCAGCATCCCTGGTCAGCACATGTCCAAACCAATGCAATCTTGCCTCTCTGGCTTTGTCTCCAAACCTTCCAACCCTCTAATGTACTGATTCCTAATCCTGTCCAGCCTCATCACACCCAGTGCAAATCTTAACATCTTTAACTCTGCGACCTCCAGCTCTGACTCTTGTCTTTTTGTTAATGCTACCATCTCCAACCCATATAACATAGCTGTTCTCACTACCCTCTTGTAGACCTTCCCTTTCACTATTACTGGTTCCAGTTTGTCAGAAATCACTCTTGATACTCTTCTCCACCCTGCCTGTACTCTCACCTTCACCTCTTTTCCACACTCACCATGACTCTGAGCTGTTGGTCCCAAGTATTTTAAACTCCTTCACCTTCGCCAGCTCTACTCCCTGCATCCTCAGCATTCCTCTATCCTCCATCTCATTCATATGCACATGTTCTGTCGTAGTCCTGCTAATCTTCATTCCTCTCCTCTCTAGAGCATATCTCCACCTCTTCAGGGTCTCCTCAACCTGTTTTCTACACTACAGAGACAATGTCATCCGCAAACATCGTAGTCCACAGGGACTCCTGTCTGATCTCGTCTGTCAACCTGTCCATCACCACTGCAAATAAGACAGAGCTCAGAGCTAATCCTTGATGTAATCCCACCTCCACCTTAAACGCATCTATCACTCCTACCACAGACCTCACCACTGTCGCACTACCCTCGAACATATCTGTACTACTCTTACATAATTCTGTGCAACTCCAGACTTCTTCATACAATACCACAGCTCCTCTCTAGACTCCCTGTCATATGCTTTCTCTGTCCACAAAGACACAATGCAACTCCTTCTGACCTTCTCTATACTTCTCCATCAACACTTTCAGAGCAAACATTGCATCTGTAGTGCTTCTTCCTAGCATGAAACATACTGCTGCTCACTAATCACCTCCCTTCTTAACTTAGCTTCTAATACTCTTCCCCCTAATTTCATGCTGTGACTGACCATTTTTCTCTCTCTGTAGTTACTACAGCTCTGCACATCACCCTTATTCTTAAAAATTGGTACCAAAACACTTCTCCACTCCTCAGGCATCCTCTCACTTTCCAAGATTTCATTAAACAATCTGGTTAAAAACTCCACTGCCATCTGTCCTAAACACCTCCATGCTTCCACAGGTATGTCATCTGGACTAACGGCCTTTCTGTTTTTCATCCTCTTCATAGCTGTCCTTGCTTCCTCCTTGCTAATCCATTATGCTTCCTGGTTTACTATCCCCACATCATCCAACCTTCTTTCTCTCTCATTCTCTTCATTCATCAGCCCCTCAAAGTACTCTTTCCATCTGGTCAACCGACTCTCCTCGCTTGTAAGTACGTTTCCCTCATTTCACTCATTATCCATTATCACCCTTACCTGCTGCACATCTTTCCCAGCTCGGTCCCTCTTTCTAGCCAATCGGTGAAGGTCCTTTTCTCACCTCTTAGTGTCCAACCTTTCATACAACTCTCCATACGCCTTAACCTTAGCCTTTACCACATCTCTCTTTGCCGTACGTCTCATCTTCTTATACTCCTGTCTACTTTTTCTCTCTGACAATCCCACTTCTTTTTCGCCAGCCTCTTTCTCTCTATACTCTCCTGTACTTCCTCGTTCCACAACCAGGTCTCATTGTCCTCCTTCCTCTGTTCAGATGTCACACCAAGCACCTTTCTAGCTGTCTCCCTTACCAGCTCTGCTATAGCTAACCAGCTATTCAGTAACTTTTCACTGCCACCCAGTGCCTGTCTTAACTCTTCCCTGAACTCCACCTCACAATCACACTTTTTCAACCAGTAAATCCTCCACTATTATATCAATGTGCTATAATAGTGGATGATTTGCTGGTTGGAGGTAATGGAATAGCAGAGCATGACGTAAACTTCAAGAAAGTTCTGGACAGAGCATGTGAAATGAACTTGAAGCTCAGTCCTCTGAAATGTAAATGCAGGCTTCCAGAAGTTACTTATGTAGGTCATTTATTTACCAGTGCAGCCTTATGACCAGACCTTTCCAAGCAAGCAGCCATTCTCAAAATGCCAGCTCTAGGCAATCTCCAAGCCCTACAGCATTTCCTTTGTATGGTTGACCTATTTGGGCAAATTTATCCCTGACTTTAGTGAGTTAGCAGCACCTTTAAGAGAGCTGACTTGCAAAAATGTTGCCTGGTCATGGTTGGAACAACACTAGAGAGCATTTGATTAACCTCAAACAACAAATTGCCAACCTGCCTATGCTGCGATACTATGATGTCCATAAACCAATAGTTCTTCCCTGTGATGCTTCAGAGTTTGATCTTGGTGCAGTTCTTCTTCAAGAGGGAAGACCGTTTGCCTATGCATCTAGAACTCTTGCCCAAACTGAAAGTGCGGTATGCTTAAATTGAGAAGGAACTTTTGGCAATTGTGTTTGCATGTTCGAAGTTCCATGATTATATTTATGGCCAAGCTATCCAAATCGAAACTGATAGTCAACCTCTTGTCACTATTTTAAAGAAGCCTATGCATACAGCTCCAGCAAGACTACAAATGATGCTCAGATTATAAAAATGCAACTTTAAAATGGTCTATACAAAAGGCAAATTTCCTTATCTGACATACCTTGTTCAGATTGCCCAGAAATACCACAGAACAGCTTAATGCAGAGAATTTTGACTTTGATGTCATGGAAGTGCGTAGTTTTTCTGCCATGAGACGTGGTGAGCTGAGAGATCATATAAAGACCTGATCCAGTTCTGCAGAAGCTCAACCAGTTCATAAATGTTGGATGGCCTTCAAAGCAATGTTGTGTACTACCAGAAGTACAACCTTATTTTCCATACAGAGATGAAATGCTGATGGAAGATGGTATAATTTTCAAATGTCCCAAAGTTATTGTTCCTACTTCCTTACAACATACATTCAGGTTTTGCATCGTAGCCACCCAGGTTCCAAAGCCACCAAAAGAAGAGTGAGAGGGCTAGTAGTTTGGCCTTCTCTGTCAAAGGGCATTGACGTTCCTACTTAGTGGAATCTGCGGGTATAGAATACAGGAGTAACTGCAGGTATCTTTTTCCGGTGTCTAAATCGATATTGCAGCATCATACCTGTGATACAGACTCTAGATCTCAGAGCAACCCTGACAATGTTCATAGTGAAGAAAGTCTTCGTATCTATTTCCATCCCTGATGATGTCCCCAAAGTTGAGCATTCCTTGAAGACTGTCCCCATGGCTAGATCCAATTCTGATTTTTTTGTTACATGATCAGGTCGCATTTCTTGACCTAGTGTAAAATACTCAGTAACCTGGACAGGATTGCTTTATATGTGTTTAATTTTGTGAGATTGCATGTCAGAGAGAATTAGTTCTGTATAATTGCATGTCAAAGGATCATTTCTGTGTAATTGCATGTCAGTAAATACTGTCATTTGGTATATGATCTATTTCTCAGTGGGAGGATGTAGAACAGAGCGTGTGTTCTAACTTTAAGAGGCATTTGCAAGTGTAGGCACGTTCATATAAGTAGTGAGCACGTGCAGGCAGTAGTGCCATTTTGAGAGAACAGCCAGAGCGTTAACATGTATGAGTGGAGTAATCAGTCTGTTTATAAGTTTATTTAAGTTACCAAGCCTCAGTCTAGATGTGTTCGTGTGTAATATAAAGCTGCTTGAACCAAACCCTCAACTGTTCATCTGTTTTATCCTGACCGGATGAGTGACAGCTTTATTTGTAGACATTTTTATTTTGTACCTGATAAAACCAGAAAATGAAACTGTCACAGATATAATGTAAATTTTTTTTTGGGGGGGGGGGTGTATAAAATTAATGAAAAAACAGTTTACAGCTGTAGCCTTTATGCACCCACACATTAATTGGTTCAGCAGTACACATTTATGGGGACACAATAAAATTAAATATTTAGGAGTATGAGTTAAAGATTTCTGTCTTGGCAGCTAAGGATATGTGTGAAGATACTTAAAAGATACAAAAACTGAGAAACTGGAAGCTTTTTTTTTTATTGATTTGGATAGCAACACAGAAGCAGTGAAAATGTTTTTAGTCTCTTTAGTTTTATGTACAGGTCAGGCATATTTTTATCAACAAGAGGAGAAGTTTGAAAGATTTTGTTTGGGATGGGAAGAGGGCAAGGGTTAAGGGAGATAAGCTGATCCTTCCATAAGAACAAAGTGGTTTAGGATTACTTGATTTGAAATGCTATTTTAGAGCTACACAGTTGAAGCTCATATACATAACACAAGCAGAAAGCTTTAATTCAAAGTGGGAAGGAATGGTGATGATGAAGCAAGAGGGAAGTTCAGGAAATAATGAGGGAGTGGGATTTTGGATGCAGAACAGCCATACAGAATGTTATATTCATAAAGCAGCAGGAAAGTGTTCTAAGAACTAAGCCAGTACGAGAATGGAGAAAAGATATTCTGTTCTAAGAACTAAGCCAGTACGAGAATGGAGAAAAGATATTCTGCCGATAGGGTTGACTTCAATTCAGGTTACAGAAAATAGACGAGGGTGCTGGAATTTACTGGAGAAAACAGGCAAAAGAACCAAGGTTACTGGGAGCAAATAACTAGAGAGCTAAAGGTAAAAGAATGGGAAGAGGCCAAGAAGACATTTGGACTGCAGGCAAGGGACTGCCTTCCCTATCTGGGACTGTTAGAGTATAGACAAAGAAAAATGGATAGGGGAGTCTTAAGCGAAAGACCTGCTCTAGTAGTGTTTTTTAGTTGACTCAAGAAAAGAAACCGCTGTTAAAATGGATAATTAGTAGGGCATATAAAGTATTGCATGGTAACTATAGAATCATTCTGAGGGGCTTAGAAAAGATTTGGAAGCAAGATTGGATAAGCAGTTCACAAGGAAACAATGGGGAGGACATGTGTGACTCTCAGATATGCGTCTAGAATCTAGAAGATTTAGGGTTTTTGTTTTGAAGTATTTTCATAGGTATTATACCCCAAGCAGACTCCAAAGAATTTTTCCTCGGGTAGATAGCGAATGTTGGAGATGTGATGGGGAAGCGGAGGCAATTGGGAATATATAGTAAACCTAAAGTAAGGCACACACTTTAGGTTTACTAGTTTTTATCTTAGGCACTCAGATCACTGGTTTGGTTAATTGGGAATATATGTTTTGGGAGTGTTATGAGTTGGCAGACTTTAAAAAATCCCTGCAGAATACTTTGTCAGAAATATTGGGTGAGCAGATGGGTGTAACTAAAGAAATTATGTATTGGGTGAGCAGATGGGTGTAACTAAAGAAATTATGTTTTGACCTGGACATAGAATCTGAATTGCGGGCAGCCGCTGTGGTTCAGCGGTTAGCGTTGCCGCCTCACAGCAAGAAGTTCTCCGGTTCAGTCCTCGTCTGGGGTGCCTTCTGTGCGGAGTCTGCATGTCCTCCCTGTATTCGTGTGGGTTTCCTCCGGGTGCTTCGGTTTCCTCCCACATCCCAAAGACATGCTGTAGGTGGATTGGACACACTAAATTGTAGTGCGTGTGCCTTCTGTGGAAGGGTGGGTGCTGGGCTGGCAACTCGACACTGTAAAACTCCACTGCCAATCATGAGCGGACAGATGATCCGCTGTGGCAACCCCTGACCGGGAAAAAGCTGAATGAAGAAGATATAGAATCTGAATTGCCTGATATAGAAGGCCTTGTTAAGTTTAATTTAGATGGCTGCCGAAAACGCAATTACTGGAAAATGAAAATCAAAGTCTAAACCAACTGTATTTGAAATGGTGAATAGTGCAACAGAAAAATGGAAGTGGGATCTTTTGTAAATGGATAGGAGCAAACTACATAGAGAAATGAAAATTGTGGGAACAATACATGCAGAATAATGGGTCGGATTCATGAAGGCTTGCACGGAGTCTAAGAGTAGAGTAAGACTCCAGCAAGCCAACATGTCTGCCGAGCCATCCAGGAACAGTCGGCAGGGGCGTGCAAGAGCGCTCCTAAAACGACTCTTGCACGGACAGGGTTAGTTTATGCAAATTACCTCATTCGCTGCTGAAAGCTATGCAAATGAGGTAAATTTGCGATCCAGGAAACACTAACCTGTCCGAGTAAGAGTAGTGTTATTTGCAGAAATGTACTCTGTTGGTAACCGAGTACCGTTCTGCAAATAGCAAAACGGAGCAATGACAGCTCCAAATAAAGGATGCATCCAGTTGAGGAAGTATGCCAATGGCCAAATATAAGGCCATTGGCATTTATATGTGTTGCAAAAATTTTTAAAAATTAAAATATTTTTTCCCCGATGTTTAAGCATAGCGCAGCATCGCGCAAACTTGCAGCGCTCCACAAAACAAAAAATTAAAAGGCAAAAATAGGTAATTTATTACAAATATACATCTGCCATGCAAGTTAATGGCAGGCGGAAGACAACATGGCTACTGAATAGTGGTTGCTAAGGGGGAAGCTCAGTGTGAGAGATGTAACCAAGCATTAGTAGGCAATCCTATGCAAATGAGTATAAGGATAGTGAATCCCAATTTTCCCTGCTATGCGAACCATGTCCTTGGAGTGTAAGAGTAGGATTAGGGGAGTAACAGAGTAGTAGATAGGTGACATCATGAGGGGGGTATGTATCAAACGCTAAGCCCATTGGAGCAGAGTGGCATGTGTCTGCTGTGAGTTACTGAAGAGTGGAAGAGGCGTGTCCCTAGTTGTCTGAACTGAAAGCCAGAAACCGAAGGCGTACGCTATGGCTACCACCAAAGTTTCTTGCAAAGATGCTTACACTGTGTGCGCGCCTGTAAACCCGTGTAAGCCTGTGTGCACCTGTCTAAGCCTGTGTAAGCCTGTGTGCACGGATGTGCACCCGCCTAAGCCTGTGTAAGGCTGTGTGCGCGTGTTTGCGTGGCGCTGCCCCCTGTGGAAACAGAAAGGGAAAAGTAGTAGTAGGAAGTTAACCAAGGAGAACTAGCAGAGCTGCCAGGTGAAATCAATCAGAATCAGCCAATTACACAGGCAGTACACTAGCCCAGCACTTAAAACTCTGCAAACAACATTCCCCCATGTTTTACTCAGAAACACTGCAACACTACCGTATACAAAGAGAAGTGAAAACTTAAAAAGCTTAACTGAGACAAAAAATGTTAGGGGCTGCCATTGCTATTATAAGGCAACATGTGCAAGATGCTGAGGGTGGTGCCATTGTGAATGTTGCTGAGCAACCCACAGTGAGGAGACTGAGAAGAGTGTACAGACCCAGGGTAACCTACCAGGGGCTACATGAGCTGGACATAGTGGACCGCTATAGAGTGGACAGAGAGCTCCTGCAGCAAATTGTTGAGCTGTGCAAGCCATGCCTCACACACAACCAACAGAGAGGAACCCATCCCAGTGGAAACCAAGGTATGTGTTGGCCTAAGAGTACTAGCAACAGGTACCTTCCAGAGACCAACTGGTGATATTATTGGGATTTCACAGGCATCGGCATCCAGGGTACTGCACCAGTTCCTGAATGCCATGTCAGCACGTCTGTGATCATGTATATTTCCCCAATTCCTGTGAGGTATTGGCCAGCAATATGCGTCTCTTCCAGCAAATAGCGTAATACCCTGAGGTAGTGGGTGCAATTGACTGCATGCACATACACATCAAAGCACCAGCCGGTGAGTGGGGTAGGGCCTACATTAACCGCAAGGGCTTCCACTCCATCAACTGCCAGGTCATGTGCGATGCCCAGGGCATAATACTGAATGTGTCTGCTGGCTGCCCTGGAAGCTACCATGACTCCCATATCTGGCATCTGACGCAGCTGTACCAGACATTTGCCAATGGGGACATCCCTGACGGTCACCTAGTGGGGGATGCTGGATATGCACTGGAGCCGTGGCTGATGACACCCATCAGAAATGCACACACACCTGAACAAGAACTCCATAATGAGGCACACGCACAAACACGAAATATAATCGAGCGTGTGTTTGGGATGCTCAAGTCACGATTCCGGCGCCTGCACACATCTGGTGGAGCCTTGCAGTACTCACCAACTACATGTACCCAAATTGTCATGGTATGTGCCATGCTACACAATATGATCCTGCGAAAACAGCTGCAGCAGGAACAGCATGGGGCAGGGCCAAACAGCCCCTCCACCATTGCCAAGGCCTGCACAGGCACAGCGTGACTCTGAGGAGGAACATCCTGAGCCTACCCCAGTAGGCAGAAGGAGGCATGCCCAGTATGCCTTGGCCTTGGCAATGAGGCAACGCATAGCACATACACTGGCTCAGTAGGAACCCTGGAAATGATGCCTCTCACTGACTCGCACATAAAATAAAAGGGATGCCTAACTCGACACTATCTGTTTTCAAACATGTA
The DNA here is from genome assembly GCF_019279795.1 of Protopterus annectens. Classification (NCBI taxonomy): domain Eukaryota; kingdom Metazoa; phylum Chordata; order Ceratodontiformes; family Protopteridae; genus Protopterus; species Protopterus annectens. Next base: position 181,277,639 of record NC_056745.1, on the reverse strand, counting down.
TAGGGAGTGTAGTATGTGCATCCGACATAGGCAGCCCTGCAGCACCACCGGAGGCATGATTGCCATGTTTTAAGCAATATAAAGCAGTGCTAAGCAGCATTTACCAATATTCAAAATATGTAAACAAAATTGCCCGTGCCAACTAGTGCAATGTTGGGCAACGTTGAGCAATGTTGGGCAAGGTCGGGCAAAGTCGTGCAAAGTTGAGCAAAGACAGGTAAACATGCTCATATTAGCTTTACTGTCCCATAAGCAGTCTGGTCTGCCTAGCATGAAAATAAAAAGCAGTGACAGGGCTCGAACCCACGATACAGTGCACTATAGTCACAGTACTGAACCACTAAGCCAAGATAGCATTTCAGTAACACACAGCAGGAAAATTGTACAGTAATGCAAACACAAAGAAATGCTGTAACATCCCCCTAAAGACGCATGTGGGTAACCCCCGCCCCCCCCCCACACAGGCCTATGCAGACAGAGAACAGGCCAGGCGGTGTGATGTGGGCTGTGTAGGCTATGAAGTTGCAATCCAATGTATGTGGCATTGGACGCTAAGAAGTGTAGTACAGTAGTATGCCTGAAGCCAGTACGATAGGCAACAGTACAGACTGAAATGGTGTACCGTACATAGCAGTGCAGGCATAGCAAATGTGTATAAGTGTCAGGTGAACCCCTCATCGTATGTACACACACAGCAACAATCAAGTGTGCCCCTGGGTAGAAATGTACAAAGAATAGCTTCCCACCCTCTATGTAAAAATGTTAAGTCTCTGCAAAGTGTCTCATGGAAGCCCTGCAGGCACAGCATGATCCCTGTTGATCTATGACACAAAGGTGAGGCCTGCTGTAAAATACAACTTGATTTTCCATACACATATAGTATAAATGTCTATACTGGGCGTGCTCACATACACCAACAAATGTAGTGGATTTCATTCGGCATCGCACAAAAAGGTCATACTGGGCATGCTCACACACTTAAAAAATGAAGCAAATGTCAGGCAACAACATACTGAAAGGTCATACTGGGCATGCTCACACACTTATGCCAAATACGGAGGTGATAATAAGGGATCTATGGACAAATGTGGATAGACATCTCTTCTACCAGAAACGCATTCACAAAGTTGTCAGAAAATCATGCTGTGTGTTCACACAAACCACCAAGGTCTGTGAATGTAGGTCAAAGGAGGTTCCCAGTACTCATCAGTCAGTAGACTCGTCAGAGAGTACCACAACACACTTGCGATGAATCTGACTAGGCACGTTCAGCAGCCAGAAAGACCACTGAAGTACCCTAACAAGAGGATTACTGGCCTCAAACAGTAGCCCCATGCAACAAGAATGAGTGTAACCCAATTTGTACCCTGTTGCATACTGTCTACTCAGGAGATCTCTGACCAACAGACAGGTCCATGTCATGGCTACACTCAGATCTGTTCTGAGTTACAGCTCAATAACACTATAGATATACCGACCCAACTGATATTGGCGACATCCTTGCAGATAGGATCAGTGTTAACTGTACCTCCCTCTCACCCATGAAAGAGCACATCTCTATAATGGAAGACTGCAAAGTTGCTGTCATCACGGCTGCGCAGGTAAAAAACACTCTCCAAAGCCAGTATCACAGCAGCCATGGGACCAGATAACTTCACAGGCTGTGTTCCACACAAACCACAGACCGAACAGGCACCACACTGACGTACCATGTGCAGTCATAGCCTCACCTCATGCTTTGTGCCTGTTGAATGGTGCACAGTGACGGTCATCCCATTACACAAGGGTGGAGACACCATGGACCCCAGGAACAATCGCCCAGTAGCCTGATGAGCACGCTCTTCAAGGCCATGGAATTTATCATCCTACAACATATAAAAATTAAATTTTAATCCCCAAACCCTGGACCACAATCATGTAGGGATTGTAAAATGCAGATCATGTCACCTAAACCTGATAGATGACATTGAAGCAGTCAACAGAACTGTCGACAAGGGTAAGGTGATTCACACAGCCTATGTTGATTGTGCCACGGCGTACAACACCACCGCACACTCTGGAAATATAGATAAACCCACTAATCTAGGTATAAATTGTATGACACAAGATGTGCTGCCAACAGGCCTACCGACAGAACACACACTGTGAAAGTAGCAGATTCCAAGTATGACTTTGGACCAGTGATGAGTGCAGTACCACAAGGTCCAGTCCTGTTTAGTATCTACTTCCCTGAAGTAAACTTCAACATGGAAGTTCTGTGGCTACTGAAGTTTCCAGAGGACTGCAAACTAGGAGCCATAATTGTAAACACTAAAGATGTAGACATCCTACAAAAGGGCCTCAGTGAGACAGATGGCTGTTGTCAAAGCCATGGGCTCTAGCTCAATGCCAAAAGGTGCATTGTCATAGCCAAGAATGACAACATAGGCGGTAGTATACTTAACAATGAAAGTGTGACGAGACCTTTGGTCACAGGTGGACACTGGACACAACGGTGATAATCACATCCCCGCAGTAGTCAGGAAACTCTGCTATGTGGCACACCCCATCACAAAATGTCTCTCATGCAGAATAGAAGAGGACATTGTTCCCCACTACCCATCACTCACTAGAACTATAAAAGAGTACAATGCCACTTTTTGCTACGTACCTCACAAGCCAACTACATCAACTGGAAAGCCTGCAGCAATACCTCACAAAGAGCATTAGCGGCCTGAAATACATGTCATACACAGACTATCACAAAATGCTCCATCAGCACTCCCTTGCATATTGCCTACTCAGATGTGTTCACTGCCTAACATACAAAGCTATGTCAAATGCAGAGCTGTTGGACGTGCTCCACGTAAAACACTCACAATCCCCCTGTCCTTTGGACCCAAAACCACGAGTGAAATACAAAAGGAAGGGGTGTACACATTCATCTTATGGATACCCCCACCTCCAGGTTAGTGGCACAGCATGAGGCCTTGGAGACCATGCAAGTGCAACCAAGATTGTGCAAAGCTGCTCATCAGATTCTAGCCTTCTACAGATCACCTACCTTGTCACAGGAACCTCGCACAGTATTCCTGAGAACAGTGGAAAATATTAAGGTCCTATCAAACAACATTATATGAGGTGATTACAACTACCCAAACATTGAGTGGGAGAATCACTTGTGTACAATGTCCATTGCCCAATGTTTCCTAGAGTTTAAAAGGTCTAACACCCTGGAACAGCTGGTCACCATGGCCACTAGAGGTGACACCATACTGGACATGATAATCACCAACATGGGGTACCAGTGTTCCACAACAGAGCTAAAACCCTCGCTGGTAATATCCGATCATAACGTAATCACACTGGACATCCACATCATGCACCCCCACCCAGCCAATTAAACCACCGTGTAGACATTTTCAAAAGCAAACTGCACATGTCCCAAGACAAAAGTGGAAGGTTCCAAAGAGCTCTTGCTATAGGAGAATGGTATACAATCTGCCAAATCAGTTACAAGTGCATCCTATGAGCATCTACAGGGATGCATGGATCGAGACATCACAAATAAGATCAAGATGCACTCCTCCAAAAATAAGAAAACAATCTGGTGGTCGTTGGCCATACGTAAGCTAGACAACAGAAGGAGGAAACTTAACATCCGATAGAGCCAACTTCACTAAAGGAAAGGCATCACTGATCATTATAAGGAAGTAGCAATGATCGCTCATGGAATAATCCAAGGACACTGTCAAAAGACAAATTGCCAAGGACTGTAAGAATAACCGCCACAAAGCCTGCTGTAGCTTTACCAGACATGTAGGTGTCAACTTTAAAATACGCTGTCAGCTACTGACAAATAGAAAGGAATACACTGAACCAACTTTCATTGGCCACATCCTGGGGGACAAGTTCAGTGTAAACCTCCCCCCATCACCCCCCAAAAGGGCCTGTGTCCATCACAGAAGGATGCAGAGCCCCAGATGTCATGGACATGCAGGTAAGGACAGCCCTCTCCAAAGCCAAGAACACAGCATCAATGGGAATGGATGATGTCCCAGGCTGCGTCTTATACTAGGCCCAAAAGGAACTACACCCTCACCTACATTCACTGCCCAGACTGAATCGTACCACAGGGTATGTACACAAAGAATGGCATACCCTAACAGTCAGCCAGCTCCACAAAGGAGGTGTCACAACAGAACCTGTAAACCATTGCCCTATATGCCTACTCAGCCTGGTCTACAAAGCTATTGATCAAATTGTCATGGAACCCATAAACAGAGACAATGGGGACCTCCAGACGCTGGACTCTACACAAGCTCACCTTGTTAAAGGCAGACCCTGCCTCCTAAACATAGTTGACTTGCTGCAAACAGTCGCCAAGGACATAGATGGAGGTGAAAGTAGTCCACACAGCCCACCTGGACCTCACCCACCATTCCCCACTCTGTCATCATGGACAGGCTTACCAGCCTGAACATCAACAGGTATGTCACAGGATGTGTGGCCTAGTGTCTCACAGATCAAACACACATGTTCAGAGTTGCGGGTGCCATGTACGACTTGAAGACGAGTCACAAATGGCATCCCACAGGTGTTGCTCCTGGGACCCCTCCTGTTCAGTGGACACTGCTCAGAGGTACAGGCAAGCACGGGAGGAGTATGGCTGAACAGGTTTGCAGATGTCTGCTAACTGTGGTCCATAATCGACTCAATGGCTGACACGTACATCCTCCAGAAGGGGCTTACAGACACAGATACCTGTTGTCAAAACAATGCCCCAACAAGAATGACAAAGAATGCATAGTCATCCCGTTTTTGCCAAAACAAATTGCAATCAAATTACCACATAGGTGGTACACCAGTATGTATGGAGAAAGTCATGAAGGCCCTGGGGACACAGTTAGATAGTGAACTCTCCATTGATTATTTCCATTGATTATCACATGGCCAAAGTGTTCAGACATTCTTTCTATGTAGCTCACATGGCCAAAGTGTTCAGACATTCCTTCTATGTAGCCCACCCATTGTCACCTACTGTAACCCACTTTGTCTAGTCTAATGATGTCACCATCCTACAAATATACCTGTGGAAAGAGAACTCACAGTAATGTGTATAGCGCGTCATGTAAATGTGTACTCCTGTAGTGACATAAAGCAGTTAGGTAGGGGTTTGAATCCTGCACTTGATAAATGTGTGTGTGTCTGATTGTGTGTGAACTCCTTGGAGAGGAGCAACCTTTTTGGAGAGTAGTCAAACGCCTTAAAAGAGGTATACTAATCTTTGACAGGTCTGACGATGTCACCACCCTACAAATATAACTGTGGAAAGAGAACTCACAGTAATGTGTATAGCGTGTCATGTAAATGCGTACTCCTGTAGTGACATTAAGCAGTTAGGTAGGGGTTTGAATCCTGCACTTGACGTGTGTGTGTGTGTGTGTGTGTGTGTGTGTGTGTGTGTGTGTGTGCTCTGTGTGCGACAGTGTTGGTCAATGTGTTGAGGGTTTTGCTTTTACTAGCGTATGACATATATCAGTAGGCATTGCACATGTGAGGTAGCTATGACACAAATACATATACGTACGTGTCACCTCAAGTATTGCATGTGTGGGAACCCTGCTTTATCCAAGTAATCAGTAGGCATATTTGCCAAACTGTGCTGCTGCTTCACAGACCTTGGGTCACATCTGTATGCTTGTGACAAGGCCAGCCACTGCAGTGATGCCTGGCCTAGGTTATCCATGTCACACAGTCATTACGGTTTCTATTGAATTGTGTGTGTGAGGGTTTATGGCCGAGGTATATGTCACACCTGTTCAAATGCAGCAGAGTCTGTCAATGATGACTATGCATTATAGGTGTACAACAACCTTTGTGGACATGCATGCAGACCCCTTATTGCTTATGTGATCCACCGAGGGATTCCAAAATACCTTGGGGAATGTGATTATCAAAGGAGAGATGATGTAACACTAGGTTGCATGTACACATCGGTACCTGTTCATGATGTTGGTGGCTACTACCTATGTGGTACTGTGGGGATACTATGTTCCGTAAAGGTGGATGACTAGGCTTAATTTCGCCTGTGGCTTTACAGCATGAGTTTGATAACAGGTATCCGTCAGTATGATACCCTTGTAGAGGATGTGTGTGTCACCTAGAGAATGCAGTATAGGTCACAGTATGCATTAGCACACGTGGACAGACATATCCCTACTGTGATTGCTTGTACCTAAGCGAGCCATATGCCGAACAGGAGTGGTGTCAGTAATGGGTGCAGCTGAATACCACTGGTTACTGGCATAGTATAATACCTGAAGGATCCAAATGTTGCTGTGTGTCCTACATCTGTGTGTCAGTCGTCAGGACATCAGCTAACAATCGGTTATGGTCAGGCTGTTGCAGTCATGTATACTACCAGAATGCGAAACAATGACAGATAGTAACAGTATCACCCACAGCACAGTGTCAAACCATGTCATACACACATGTGTAGTCAGGTTCCAAAATGTGTGTAGTACAATGCATACTGGCCACCAGTAGAAACTATGGAGTGTTACTGTGCAATACAGAGCATGTCACCCTGCCCATGTGTCCACTATGCACATACATGCAGACAGTGCACCGCCATTTCCACAACTGTACACCTGCAAATATGTGTTGCACACATCCCACACATACTGCCAATACTGCACACATCAGCCAAGTGGCACGTGGGCGGACACTATACAATTGGAACTAACACTGGTGTAAACAACACTACAATGACAATTGTAGCTTTAATGCATCATGCGTGCTCAGCTACACCTTCAAGCATATCATTATACTCTACTGCTGACAACATGCTAACATTGCTATACTGCTATAAAGACACCCTGTGCATCAGCACCATGGTAGCCTGTTCCTGCATCGATGTTACAGATGACAGGAGGTGGCACAGGTTTCATCATATGCACAGGGTGTGTTGTTGATCTGCCAGAGGCCTACAGTGAGCCATCCAGTCAACGTGTGTGTGTGTGTGTGTGTGTGTGTGTGTGTGTGTGTGTGTGTGTGTGTGTGTGGCAAGAATAATGGTATGGGCCAATGTTGATGTAATGTATGTGTGTATGTATGTGTTGGCCCTAGGTGTCTGGATTATGTGTGTGTGTGTCTGCATGCACACAGTTCCACCATGTGGCTGCCACATACGGGTACTTGTGGGACAGCCACAGACTGTACCTGCGAGGCTTTACAGATCACCGTCTCTGGCCACGGATACGGTACCTGTGCCTGGCAGGGGTGCTACTGACACTATCGGGTACCAAGCCAGACTGGGTACTATCCCCAGAGGTAGATGGATGTACACTGGACCCAGGTCCCTGCTGGGACTGTCCAGAGCCATGTGCAAGTGGTCTTCTAGGACGTTCTATGGACAGCCCACTCCCAACTCCCAACATTGCTGGGGCTGGTACTGGCACTACAGGAGCAACTGTTGCTTGAGGGACATCCGCGGCGACTGCCAGCTGTTGCTGGCATACGTCCACGTCGACTACTCAACCGTCCCGCACTGTGCTGACACATGGACATGACATTGCGGAGGACATCTAATGTCTCTACCCAGTGTCTATCAGTGACCTCAGTGTAATTGCGGATGGCACCAGCTAGGTCACGGTTACCGTCTCAATTACGGCGGTGTTATGTGCCCTCAGTCCCGTGTACCTTTCCATATGTGCCTGTGCCTCCATGACAGCCTGGAACATGCGTGAGGTACTCAGACCTGTGGCACGTCTGCCAGTTGCATGATGGGCAACAGTGCTCCAACGAGAACCCCTGGACATCTGCCTATGTGGTACCCTTCCAGATATCTGGGTATGGCTGTTTTGTCGGGATGCATGTGCCATGGATACCACACTGTCCTGGCCAGTGCCGGCTGTACGCTGTCCCTCTGCTAAGGGCATTAGTGACGGATGTATTGGCAGTATGACTGTGTGCATGGATGGGGTGGACACTTTTGTGTAGTGTCGATTGGTGGCCCAATGATAGACCCTGGCAAACATGCCTGCGCCTCAACACACCTATCATTGTCACTATCATGTTCAGTGACATCAGTTTCCCTGCTGCATTGAACCAGCCCAGTATCAGCACCTGTGAGAGGGAGACAGGAAACACACTTTACGACCTGTACATGATGTCAGCACACATGCACACATGAACACATGCACACAAATACAGTCCTCACTAGTACAGACACACACACACACACGCACACCACCAGCAATCCCGAACATAATTAATAGCGTGTGATGTTGGGGTACAGTATCACAAGCCAAACATTTATATCAAACGTGACAGCATGCAGGACTTGTGTTGCTCAGCAGCATGCAGTGTGAGTGTAGACAGCCATTGCTAGTAACAGTATATATGGCCTTGATGCATGTGTGTTTTGTTCAGTGAATGGCCTCACCCTGGAACGCAATGTGTACATGGGCACAACATTGCTCTGCAGGTATTAAAAGCCCTGCAATGTCCTGTGCACCATCAGTCACAGGTATACATACCATGTCTGGATGTGTATCAGTGTGTCACATATCCATTTCTGATTAGAGCATCTGTGTCTTTAGCAGATGATTGTGGACACAGGTGTAGCCCATGCATGCTATGTATACACACAGGATGAGTGGTGCATGTATACCTGATGGAATACCATTGCTCAACATAGCCATTGTACAGTGGTTGTGGTGAGTGTAGGACATATTGTGGGCATGCCAGTGCCAGCCATGGCATGCTACCACACAACTGCAACATGAAACATCACACATACACAATGTGTGTCATGTGACCTATACACCCCATAACATTACAAGACGTGTGTCACTTTCTACAAATGGGGATTGCTATGCATGTTGCGTATAGGTGCATATGTCTGCACACACACAACATTGAGTTACATAGCAATTCATGATATGTGTATTACTGTGGCCACTGTAACTGGATGGGGTGTAGTACCATGAGCCATCATCATGCAGCATCATGTGGTCACTCAAGGCTACTAATGTGTGCTAGACCGGCACATAGCATGCTGTACCTGAACTGCAGTACCATGGCTACATTCATCATTTCATGGCCAGTTGTTACATGGGTTTGTGAGGTGCCCAATAGGGGGCATTGCCTAACGTGAATGTGTTATGTGTTGAAAAGAGTGTTGTACAGCCACATGTGAGGCAAATACCCCTCAGGTATATTAAGTGTGCTGTGTGGATGAGGTTTGGGATACTGTAGTGTGACCTTACAGCGGGTGTCTGAATAAGCCATGTGTAGCACGTTAACGTGTACTGTGTATGACAGAGGTGTGTGTGTTGTGTGCATGTGTATCGACTCTGCCTGTCCGATGTCCACTACAGTGTTGCCACAATTGTGTGGGATGCTCTGTGTATTGTATGTGTTTTAGGAAGCTACCCGCGTTACTAGGATGTGCATAGTCTCTCAGCAAACATGCACAGCATGCATTATGCGTAGGTGTGTTATGTATACATAGCCTACACCTCACCTATGACGTGCACATTTAATTAGCAATATGAAAGGTATAACACACTCACCAGCATGGCTGTGCTGCCTTGCTGTCACACCAGAGGGACCTACAAGGATATCAGACACTTTGTCAGTGGCAACAACTGTGGCATTGCTACTGTGTGTTTGCAATCGTACAGTAGTACAACAGTGGACAGTCACAGGCCTACAGATTATATTCCTAATTATTAGTATTGCACAACACTAGGCACCACATCGTCTAACTACACAGTACACATCTCACATAAGCATGCTCTACCAATAGAGGTAACAGTATTCTACAGCTAGGCCATGTTACCTGCATGCTCCATGTCTGCTTGCTCGGTGGCTCCGGCCTCTATGATGATACATGTTAATTGTTGTGGTTGTGGTTGGCCAGGAGCCACCTGGCTCAGGAGCAGCTCCTCCACTCTGGTGAGGGGGGAATGGATGGCTACCCCCCCCCACCTGTGGAAAGCTGTTGTCTGCGGATATCAGACGCACGCTGCCGGATATGTCTAATTAAATCACTGCAGTGATGGCGTACCGGCTCATATGTCCGGTTATGCATGCCTATGTCATTTACCCTATGGACAAGTTCTTGCCACAGCGCAGCCTGCTCATGCTGGTCCTGGCTGGTTCTGGAGAACAGCAGTGCATAGTGCTGCACCAGGCTCGCTGTGATGGCTTCCTCCTCGGCCGTGCTATATGCCGGGTTACGATGGTGGGACATTACCCTGGAAGACAATTAAGCAATATGTGTGTGAGCAAGTCATGTGGCACACGTAACATTCTAAAGTACAGATATAAATTAACTGCCATATATAGCAACCTATTGGCTGCCAGAAGATATACACTTTCAATACCACATATCGGTTCTCAACACACAGATACCTGACGGTGCCTAGCACACTCTCTATCTATCAAACCATGCTTTGCACAGCAACAAAGTTATAACTGTATGTAAGACTATACAACAGTACATGGCACACTGTATGTGACACAATGCACCACCTAGCCACAGGAGGTATACATCATGCTATTGCATCATGAAATATGTAATCCATTGCAATGAATGTAAAGTCCGCTGACACGATTACCAGTATACCTCACTAGTCGTTGATGGCGGACCCCTGCCTAACATATGTGCATGTTCGTTAATATAGGTGGCATACTGCTGTACTAGACTGTACATGTTGCTAGATACGCAGTTACATCCTGTAACACACATATGACCGAGGTAATGGTACAGGCATACCCACACACACAGCAGACATACATAACCGACACAAAGGTATGGCAACCCAGGTGACCTTTACCTGTGTGCCTTACAGTACTGTGTGTCAGTAGTTACCAGACCTTATGCCTGAGGTATGTAATCTGTGAGGACTACAGGGAACACACATAACAGTGGTGCCAATAAATGTGCACGTACACCATACTGTGCTGTTTTAGGCATACAGCTTCAGGTAGTACTACAGTTCATACAGGAGTTGGATTCACCAGCAGTAACACCCAATATGCATACATGTACTGCTTTAACCCATGATGGGACACCCCAGTCGACAACAAGGGACTATGTCAGACTTGCCTGGGTGTATTCACTATCTCCCATACAATCTCCATGATTATTTATGACGACTGCTAATTAGGAGTTTTGTTTGCTATGGATAGTTGGTTAGTTCCAGAGTATGGGATGTCTCTGAGATAGGAATATATCTTGATAAAGCTCAGTATTGCACTGAGCGAAAGCACTTGAGAGAAGGATTTGGACAAATTTTTGTCGTGTGTTTGAGAGAAGGACTTTGAGAAATTTATGTCGTGTGTTTGAATAAACTTTTTGTGGAGATTACCTTTGGCTTCATCGCTGTTTCTTGCTTCTCTTCGCTGCCTTGGATTATACTTTTCACTAGATCTGGGTTTGACATAACTTAGTATGTCAGTCAAAGGTCACCTCTGGGTAGGCGGTATGCGACACAGTCTAGTTGTGGGTTTGTGTGGGTTTGTGTGATGGTCTGCATAGGGCATCTGTTTGATGCCAGTATCACTCTGTGAGGTATGTCTGTGTCCTTTCCACTTGCTGTAGATGTCTTATGAGGTACATACCACATGGGGCATTGTACTCTATACCGGGTTTTGTGTGTGTGGAGTAGAGGGGAACACTGACCTATTTTTCCCTGGATGATGCACCTTTTTACATGACAAGTGTGGCACTGTGACAATCAAAGGGGAGACTACTGTCCACCTGTGTCCCATGGTCTCTTATCACACCTTTGGTGTGGAGTAGACTACCACCCATGTGGTAGTTCATGGGTACTGAGTCTTTGCAAGGAGGGATGCCAATGCAGTGTCAACATTGAGCTTGAGTCCATGGCTTTGTCACTATATATATATATATATATATATATATATATATATATATACACACACACATACATATGAACATCCATTGCTGTACATATAGATATACATATAGGCACATATACAGTCCACCTGTCATGGTGGGTATATCAAGTATGGGAAGTTTATGACGTATACAGTTATTTCATAACATTGCACGGTGTTGTGCAGAATGCGTTGAAGGTGTTCTCAGCCCATGTAGCTTTAGCAGGCCTCACTGGCTGCAACACTGCAAACCTGATGAACCATACCCACAGTGTTTAATCACCGCATGTCATATACCAGCACTGTATGCTGTCTGGTCTGCCACACAGTACAACCTACATAGATATATGCACATAACAACCTTCAACAACATGTATATATCCACCTTTCACAAACAGTTGCAGTATGTCCCTTGCTCAATGCACATGTACAGATGCTAATATATCTGACACGGACAGATCTCCCCGTATGTGTGTGCCATACACACACAAGGACCACACTGTTGTAAGTACATGTACCTCACGGTTGACCTGTTGGGGCCTTGCTGCAACATGAACAGGTGTCACATGTGAGCACACAGTAATATTAGAGGGTGTATACATAGCTGCTAATGCTGAATTAGCATAATAGCCTGGTACAGCTGTTGCTAGTGCTACGCTACACATTAATATGACTATCATGCATTTGTTACTCTGTCACATCCATATTTGATAACCATATGGGCTACTACCCCAAAGAGACATTGTACACACTACTGTACAGAACACAGATAACATGGATCAAATGTTTGACATTTAATGCTGAACTACATATGTCACCGTCGCATCCCACTGCACACAGCAACACACTCATTTCCCCATGCCAGTGGTTATGCAGGGCATCTGTGCATCGACACGTACTGCTGCCACATATGGATGATTCAAACTATATAGAGTACTCTTCATTAACATCTACTACATTCCAGTAAATACATAGCTGTTACATACCTTGCCTTTGTATTTGTTCGTATATGTTGCCGTATATCCTGGTATACTTTTTTTACCAATATACGTTTAGCTTTCAGTATCTCTCTCACAAGATTTTTGTTAAATAGATGTATATTTCAGAATATATTGTTTTCAATATTTTCTTTTTTCAATACTTTTTTTTTCATTGTTTTCTATATATTTTCTTTCAATGATTTTTTTCAACATAGTTTCTTTTCAATATATTTTTTCAATATTATTTCTGTTGACAGTATACTGTTTTTTCAATATATTCTATTTGTTATATTTCTTAACTTTACATCACCTTTTTCTTTTCTTTTCTCTCTCTCTCTCTCGCTCCCTCCGTACCTGCAATGGAATGATTGCATGTGTGGACAGCAAGTACAGACTGCTTTTATAGGTATCTGCACATGTGCATGCGATGGCCTCTATACCAATTGGTGGCCACCATTTGGCAAGTGCATGCAGCCTGCTGTGTGGTACTTGCAGTGCTCACTGTCATAGCAACCCAGTGCTATAAATTGCTAGGTCAGGTAGGCGTAGCCCTTTCAGAATTCCAGAGTGGGGACCATGCTTGTTTGCTGTGGACACCGTTGTGTAACTCAGAAGGTTGGTATACTTCTAACTGTTGCTAAGGGTGTAGCCAGTTATTTGTATGTTGTACTCAGACCTGAATGTTGCCTCTTCCAGTACACAGTTGACAGTGTAGAATTGTACTCACACCTAGAAATGCTAACACAAGATACATGGGAGTATGGAGTTTCTTTACAACATCCACAATTAGCTGCCATACATATGTAGTTATTGCGATGTTTTCATTTGACACATGAACTGTTTGGGAACGGCTATACTGTGGATATTTACGTACTCACTTCTGCACTGTTTGTGCTTTTTATTTTGTTGACATTATCACAGGATGCTCATGAAACTGGACAATTCCAGTACTGAGTATGCCTACCTACATCCTTGCTGTACCTTGAACACATCAGTGTTTTGTACATTTGGGTGGGGATTGTCCTGCTATGATACTATGTGGGGATTGTGAAATGCTGCTGTAACAGTATTTACTGCTAGAATGTCTGGTGCTGTTATCACAGTCATGTAATGCAATTCCACAACAACTAACAACTGCTGGTAAATTTCCACAGAACAGGTTTTATGTTATGGCATTCCTATCTTTCCTTTACATTCACACATTCTGATGCATGATATATACATTTCAGCAACATCCTGCTGTGTATCTACTGTGGACTAGTGGTACTTCATGCAGTCTAGTGTGTCCAGGTTTTGGGGTTAGAGACTGACAGTGGTGTTTTATTTTGCTGCTGAGCAGAACAAGGCCCCTCATATGCAGGGTGACTAAGGCACTTTTAAGCAGTTGTAAGCAGGATTGCAGGATGATTAGCAATACTTAGCTAAGCACACACATGCACACACTCGCTCAAACCTGCTTACTGCTGCTTAAAATTGCTTACTCCCACTAACCCCCGCGCTCATTTCTTTGAAAGAAAAGAAAATGGGGAGATAGGAAAGTGGTGAAAAAGGGGCACAAAGTGGAAAGACAGTAGGGAAAACAGCTTGGGATGTGCAGGACGGGTTTAGGGAAGGCCATAGCTGCCCATTTCTTTAACAGCAACGGCTGTGCATATACTAGTAATTTGGAGGGAATTTTGAAACCTTCCATCCCTGAGAGAGGGGTGAGGACAACAAAGTACGTTGTACTGCCAATTTAATTTCAGTTTCTGTGTCCAGCGGACATCTGTGCAAAATGGGCAGCTATGTATGGGGTGTAATTTTTTTGTGGGAGCAGATTGCCCATTTTTATTTTTTTTCAGGTGAGAGTGGAATGTGGGGTAGGGAAGTAGGTATGTTTTGGGAGGTAGGTTGGGGAGGTAAACAGACAAGACAAACAAGATGCATACAGTGGCAGAATATGACATATGGGGTGGGTGAACACAATTGACAGGGAAGGATGTTTGGAAATCGCAAGCCCATGAGCCCACAGATGGTAACAGTGGAACTGAGATCCCCACCCATGGGCAGTCACCACTGCACCTTCACAGCCCGGAGGGTGGCTGTGCTGGGGGCTGCATAGGAGGGGCAGGCTCACCCGTGAGTTGCGCCACTCTTGCCTCGAGCTGGCGTAGGGGATCAGCGACTGAACGCTGGATCTCCCTACGCACCACAGCCCGGACCCTTTGGAGGGTGACAGATGGCCCTCCTCCAGCCACGCTTGCACGGGGGGGGGACAAGCCCCATCCCCTGCAGCGCTTCCACCCGAAGGTGGCACAGGGCCAACGGAGGAGGAGGTCCCGGGCTGGGCACCAGACCTGCTGGTGCCAGGTGCCATCGCCAGCTGAGGTGGGACAGGTGGGTCCGCTGGGACCAGCCTTCCCATACGTTCTGTGTTTAGGTGAATTTAATGACATTATAGCTAACAGCATTCCAAATTAGTTGTAACAGCATGCAGTAATATTCCCATTAACCCAACACACCAGAGTTCCAACAGTTGAACAGCAAGCATAGCACATGCATATATTGAACGACAGTGGACATTCCAACAGCATGCAGGAATGAATGGTGGCAACAGGCCACCAAGATTGTGGTGTTTGAACAGGGCACATGCATCAAAATTATGCAGATATTTATAAACCAATAGGACATATGTTCCAACAAATGTTTTGAGATTACACATACCCATTGAGGTGTGGAATTGCATTGTTTATGCACATACAGTAGGGTGTAAAAAGATACCTCCATTAACAACTTGTATGAGCTTATATTTTACACTACATTCCTATTGACTGCAGGTATATATCCCCTACATGTATTATTACACTAGGCAATGTCCATTACGTTGTGGGATGTGTTTTGCTAGTTCCTTATGTACCTGACCTGGATCTGTTATACAAACTGTCCAGGCTGCGGATGTTACTGCTACGTATTTATATATTTTATTTATATTCCTATGTCTACATATCTAGATGTGTTCAGGTGACATCAGTTTTGTTTTAACAGCCCCCTACATTTCTAGGAGCACACTGACATTTCCAGTGCACACAACTACAAGCTACTCATGTGCCAGATTTACCTATACATGCCAAGTTTGAAACTACAGTTGGGGACTGTATATATGCTTAAGAGATACTGGCACTCCCTTCGTACTCTTTCTATGGGCCTACCCAAGTGTGGGTGTACAGCGCTTAATACAACACTACTATTTCTATACTGCAAGAGTACATCAACATTGCAAAGAAAGTGACACGGACACACTACAGGTGTTATACCTTTATTAATTACATTACACACTTCTAGTGGCTCTCTCATTTATTTGTTATTACAGTGCATGGACATCTTATTCAGGATGTAATATACCATCATTTATGGTTTACAACACTCTTTTTCTGGCTCTCTCACTTATTCTGTATAACAATACATGCAGAGAGATAATTCAGGACTTATTATACCTTTATGGGTTACAACACTTTTCTTCAGGCTCTCTCACTTATTTTACATAACAGTTCATGCAGACAAGTTATTCAAGTCTTATTATACCTTTATTATTGGGCTGAGACACTTTTAGCCAGGCTCTCACTTATTTTGTATAACAGTACATGCAGAAAAATTACTAACCTGCATGGTGGCGCAGCCTATCTGCATAGGCTTGCTGATTCGCAGCACGGACACCTGCAGCTGTGAAGTAAATGAAGTGATATTGAGACATATACCTATCCATACTATCGACTACACTAGAAGTCTTTACATACTTCAGTCCATGGCTTCCTACTCAGTAGTGAGGCATTTTGCATCCCACGGGCCTCCTGTAGCCATTGGTTCAGTAGGTCCTGCTTGCGTCTCTTCAGGTCTGCATGGTGATGTCTAACCTGCTCACCAGTCCGAGGGACGCCTGTGGCACTGGTGAGTTCATGTGCAAGACGGTTCCAGGCCTCCGCTTTGTATTCTGTGCCCTGGAACTGGCTCTGCAGGAGTCTAGCATCATGACGATGGACGTGGAGCCAAACCATCAGATGTTCATCATGTTTCACTGTTGCAGTCATCACTGTAGGGTTCTTCCTGCCGGCAGGCAGCCCTTGGTCAGCCAGAATCCCAAAGTCTGGGTCCGGTGTCGGCTGTGTACTCATCCTCCCTGACGTCAGTGCGCCAGGGGTACAAAGCTCCCAGCTGACGCCATGTTCTCCAGTCTTTCTTGCTGCGCGGTGAAAGCATTTCGCAAGTGCCGGTCGGCTGACTCCTGTTATTTTTGGTGCTTCATACCAAAGACATTCTTCTTTTCAAAGCCAAGTACTCAGTTGGGGAAATTGTTTCTTGCTCTAGTCCGATGTCAGAAAAAGTTAATAATTGTATTTCATGTGGGAAGCAAATACCTCATAAGGATTTTCATTCTTACTGTATTCCTTGCCTAGGCCCTGACCACGACGTAGCTAGTTGTCGGTTTTGTGCTAGATTTAATCCATGTACTACTAAACAGAGATACGATTTTGCCTTTCATTACTTTGGGAGGCGATTTAATTATAACATGTCGTCGGACATGCTTCCGACTACCGGAGTGCATAAAAGGCGCAAGGATAAAGATTGGCCTCTGTGGTCCAAATCAGATGACAGTTTACAATTAGAGCCAGCTGCCGGTTCAGCCGTCGTCAGTGAGGCGCTTTTGCAGCCCCTGTCATCAGCCATTACAGAACCGCTTTTCCGATACGGACTCCCACGAGGAGCCAACTAGGCCTTCAGATATTCCAGGTGCTGGACCTTCGGATAATGCTCCCTCAGATGGGTCCGGAGCCGCTGTGCAGGTACCTTCTTCCAAGGGGGTTTTTAGGCCTACACAGCTTCAGGCAAAGACTAAGACTCCTTCTAAAACAAAGACTCAAGCCCAGGCCTCCTCTGATCCGGGACCTAAATCTCAAAAACAAATGCTTAAAATGGCGGAGGACTTGCTAACTATGATTAGGGGTTCCCATCCCCCTCCAGACAAAAGGCCAAGACAAGAATTGGATTATGAATCCTCTGATCAGGTATCTATCTCTTCAGTGTCTTCCTCTGAACTGGATTATACTTTCCCTCCTTATGAGGATTCTGATGCTGAGGAATCCATTCCTTCAGCTTCTCCCCCTGAAGGTTACTCTTTTGGGGAAACTTTACATGACATGAGGGAACATTTTCACTGGGAAGGACAGGAGTACTCTGAATCTAAGAGAAGGCTTAGGGATTTCCTTCTTCTTCCCCAACACAGACCCCTGGCTATTCCTCCTATTTTGGATATTGTGGATGATGTCTTTACTGAGTCTAATTTAACCCCTGACTCCTTTCCTCCGGCCCCTGCTAAGCCTGATAGATATTACAGAGTCCCTGACTCTCACCAGTTTCTATTTAAAAATCCTACTGCTGATCCAGAAACCATTTCTCAGGGTCCTAAGGGTGTTAAGGCCGCCACTGCTAAGAACCTTATTCCATCAGATAAGGATTCTAGAGCTTTGGAGAGATGGGGCAAAAAAGTGTACACTTCTGCTACTTTATCTATTAGGGCTTTGAATTGTCAATTTCATATGTTGAAATATCAGCAATACCTTTTGTCTGTTATGAAAAAAAAAATGTGTACCATTTCTGCATGTGCAGACAATACGGAATTACAAGATTTGATGCATGCTACTGAGCAGGTGGGGAAACATACCTTACACTGTGGTTTTGATGCTTTGGAGGCCTCTTGCAGGGCGGCAGCCACTGGCACGGTCATTAGAAGGCATGCTTGGTTAAAGGAACAAAATTTGCCTGATCAAGTAAAAGCAAAATTACTGGATGCTCCTGTTCAGCATAATGTTTTGTTTGGGTCTAAGGCTGAAGATGTTATAAAGAAAAATGGAGGATAAGACAAAATCCATGCAAACGGTTAAGGATTTCTTACAAGTTCAGCCTCCTAGATTTAGCAGAAATTGGCCAGCTAAGAATTGGTCATTTCCCAGCTCGGACAGGCCTCAGAGGGGTAGGTATAGGCACCCTAGAGGGAGGGCCCAAGCACAGACCTTGTATAGACCTAGACAGTGGAGTGCTTCCACCCCCAGGGGTGGAGAAGATAGGTCTCAACCTTATAGGAAACAGGCTCAATGACTCCCCCTGCATGGCTCCAGGAACCTCTCTCCTGGAAGCACCTCTGGGAGGAAAACTTTCTCTCTTTCAGCGAAATTGGACTTGCATAACCCAAGACAAGTGGATTCTGGATGTAGTTTTAAGAGGTTACAAATTCCACTTTCACACCTTACCAAAACCAAATGGATGGCCAGACCTACCAAAAACTCAATGGACGGAGGCATTACAACAGGTGAGGTCCCTCATGGCTATGAGGGCCATAGAACTGGTTCCAAATTCAGAGACGGGACAAGGCTTTTATTCAAGACTCTTTCTAGTTCCCAGAAAGCAAAATACTTGGAGACCCATCCTGGATCTGTCGGTCTTAAATACTTTCCTGGAGATACCAAAGTTCAAGATGCTTACTCTGCAGCAGCTCCTGCCAATGTTGAGCAAAAATGCATGGATGGTGACATTGGACTTAAAGGAGGCTTACCTACACATTCCTATCAGACAGGAGTGCCGAAGATACCTCAGGTTCAGGGCAGGCTCGAAACATTACCAATTCTCTGCTCTGCCCTTTGGCTTGTCTACTGTGCCCAGGGTCTTTACCAAGTGCCTGGCACCAGTAGTAGCTTACTGCAGACTCAAGGGAATTCAAATTTACCCTTATCTGGACGACTGCCTTATTCAAGCAGACAGCAAGGACATCTTACTCAAGCACCTGGAATTTGTTCAGAATCTACTCAAGTGCCTGGGATTCACTGTGAATGTAAAAAAGTCAAATTTGGCACCCACTCAACAGATAACTTTCCTGGGTGCTCTTTTTAAGCACTACAACCCAGATGGCATTCCTGATGCCAGAAAAACAACTACAGCTGGCTTCAACTTTCAAAAGCCTGGCGTTAATGTCTCTGCTAACTGCAAGGAAATTCCTGCAGGCTTTGGGTTACATGGCTTCCTGCATCCTACTCATACCATATGCAAGACTGCATATGAGGAAGATACAATGGTACCTAAAAAGTGTATGGTCCCAGCATTGTCACAGTCTGGAAACGGTGATTGCTGTCTTGCCTTGCCTACAAAAGGAATTTCATTGGTGGGCCACGGCATGTCTTCAAAACAAAGGGAAAGCCTTCAGTCTACCTCCAGAACCAAGTGATAACCATGGATGCCTCGGATTATGCATGAGGAGCCCACTTGCAGGGGAAAGGCCTGCAAGGTTTTTGGACAGAGGATCAGAAGCATCTACATATCAATTTAAAAGAGAGGTTAGCTGTACAGAATGCCTTCTTGGCTTTCAGGGATCTTTTACAGTCAGGGCAGCTACTGATACGGACAGACAACACCACAGTTATGTGGTACATAAACAAGCAAGGGGGTTCACACTCCTACCCCCTTTGCAGACTAGCCATGACTCTATGGAACACAGCACTAGCTTGCAAAGTGGATCTACAAGCTCAATTCCTGCCAGGGAAACAAAACACTCTGGCAGACAGCCTGAGCAGGAATCTGTCAGACCCACATGAGTGGATGCTAGACACCCAAATATTCAAGATGATTACAGAAGCCTGGGGTTGCCCGGACATAGATCTATTTGCATCTCCCCACAACTACCAGTTACAGACTTTTTGCACAAGGACATATCGCAAGCTAGCATGGAAAGTGGATGCTCTCTCATTCAGTTGGAGGAACCTCTCTGGGTATGCCTTCCCACCACTGCCTCTTCTACCAAGGGTGTTATTAAAAATAAAACAGGACAAACCAAAGATGATCTTACTAGCCCCGAATTGGCCTCGACAATTTTGGTACTCAACACTGATAAATCTATCCCAGGAACCTCCTTGGATTCTACCTCAGATTCCAAATCTTTTGTCTCAACGTCCGGGCCAGGTCCTGCACTCTCATATCAAAACTCGCAGCCTGGCGTATTCAGGGTCTATAATTACTCCTACCCTTACCAAACAGGTTATGGATGTCATCTT
Organism: Protopterus annectens; assembly: GCF_019279795.1. NCBI lineage: Eukaryota > Metazoa > Chordata > Ceratodontiformes > Protopteridae > Protopterus > Protopterus annectens. Next base: position 181,256,692 of record NC_056745.1, on the reverse strand, counting down.
AGAAGCCAGAAGGCCTAGCACTAGGAAATCTTATGCAGGTAAATGGAAGAGATTTTGCACCTGGATGCAGGGTCAGGAATCGAATCCTCACATTCCAAATATTCCATTGATTTTACATTACCTAACAGATGTGTTGCATAAGGGTTTATCTTTTTCTTCCATAAAAATACATGCCTCGGCTATCTCTGCACATTATAATACAGATCCTCCAATTTTTTCACATCCACTTCTGAAACAATATCTCAGAGGAGCAAAGAATTTAAGGCCCCCTAGGACTCCACCCATTCCTGCTTGGGACCTCAATTATGTACTGGAAAAGCTTACTCTGCCACCTTTTGAGCCTGCTGCCACATCCGATATAAAGTATTTATCATGGAAGACTGTTATCCTACTGGCTTTAATTTCAGCCAGGAGAGCCTCGGAGTTACAAGCGCTCATGGCTGTGGAACCTTACATTATTTTTCATCAAGACAGGGTTTCTTTGAGGACTAACCCTACTTTCATGCCTGAAGTGGCTTCTAAAGTGGCTTTAAACCAAACTATTCACCTGCCAACTTTTTTCCCTAATCCACAAAATAAGGGGGAGAGGATCTTGCATTCTTTGGACATACACAGGCAGCTTTGCTTTTACCTGGACAGAACCAAAGGATATCAGGAAAGCAGAACAACTGTTTGTTTCTTATGCAGCAAATTCCCAAGGCAAAGCTATCTCATAATAGACCATTTCTAAATGGATTGCTCATGGAATCAGATTTTGTTACTCTCATCATGGAAAGCAAATCCCTGGAAAAATTGGGACTCTCTCTACCAGAGCTGCTGCTACTTCAGCTGCCTTTCTCAGGGGAGTCCCTACCAAAGATATTTTGGAAGCTGCAACTTGGAGTTCAGTGCATACTTTCTCTAAGCACTATAATCTCCCTCTTTATTCTAAATCTAGGGCAGGCTTTGCTTCTGCAGTCTTGCAAGGCCTTCTAGCTGCCCGTCCTACTCTATAACCACCACCCTTTATCTCAGCTTTGGGATTCAACCCTACAGTGATGACTGCAACAGTGAAATATGATGAACATAGTACAGTTGTGTACGCTTACCATAAATGTAGATGTTAGAGTGTCTTCACTGTTGCAGTCTGGGTTACCCACCCTCCTGTCCCCTCTTATACTTTTATTGGTGTGGTTCCCTGCTTCACCCTTCTTCTGAGGTGTATTTGCTACAGGGTATGGGGTTTGTTGTATGTTACATTTTTGTTTTACTTTTAGCCTTTATTTTTAGGCACCTGACATCTGGGGCAAGAAAAACTGGAGAACATGGCGTTGGCTGGGAGCTTTGTACCCCTGGCGCACTGACGTCAGGGAGGATGAGTACACAGCCGACGCTGGACTCAGGACTTTGGGATTCTGGCCGACCGAGGGCTGCCTGCCAGCAGGAAGAACCCTACAGTGATGACTGCAACAGTGAAGACACTCTAACATCTACATTTATGGTAAGTGTACACAACTGTACTTTTTGACTCCTCAGTGCCCCACCGTTGCTCTCGGAAGTGAGACCCCTCTCCGACACTAGCCATTGCTGTCTGCAGATGGAGCTGCAAATAGTTATGGTGAGTATTCCCGCCTATGGAGCTTAAATATGATTCATTTCCCGCACTTATTTGTGATTGGCTGGATTTGAAAGTTCTCAACTGAGTGCACACCTGCTTAGCACTGGGTAAAGTTTGATTCATATGTATATGTGTGTTGACAGTCCATGAACATCAAATGCTGTCATGGCTTAGTGGATTAGTACTATGATTATGGTGCACACTATCCCGGGTTCGAGACCTGTCATTGCGTTTTTATTTTGCTACTGGCCTGACTGGGTTTAGCCGACTTTGCTCAACTTTGCCCAACATTGCTCGATGTTGCTCTACATTGCCTGACATTGCCCGACGTTGTGCTAGTTGGCACGGTGCGCACCTCCACGCAAACATGTTTAGTTTTCGCTGGTTGGCGCGATGTGCAGCTCCGCATAAAGCTGTTGCGCTAGTTAAAGCAGTGCTTAGCTATAGGCAATTATTCTTAAATGTGCTTAATACTGCTAAACGTTGCTTAGCAGTGCTTCACATTTCTTAAGATAGGTTACTTATGCATTCATTATTATGCATAACCGTTTCACTTTCTTATATATATTTAAAATATCGTTCACTACTACATAGGCCATTTCGATGCATTTTAATGTAATTTAAAAGGTAAATGTCATGAATTATTTTTATGCATGGATTTACTACAGAAAATGGAAAGGGGAGTGGTAGGACTCGAACCGGGAATGCCACCTCTTTGTGCAAAGGCTCTGCCACTACACTATTGCTGTTTGGCTTAATTTGCGTACAAGTGGTTTATTATCCTCTTCGATGTCTAAAATGCTAACTGTAGCTAAGCAATGGGCACACCCGCGCAAATACAGGCAGCTATATGGTGAATAATAAAAAAAAAATTTGTTTTACATTTTATTTCATTTGTACAGGGCTTTTTAATGTGGGGGGGTGTAGTGTTGGGGGTGTACACATTTGAGCGGACTCGCTCATATCTGCTGACATTTGCAGAGTTAGGCACTTGCAGGGGCATGGATATTTGGACTGCTCGGCAGTATGACACACCCCCTGCACTCCTACATGCTCAGTGTTAGCCTGGGAGTTGAGTCAGCGTGCCCTCATGCATATGCATGACGCGCTGACGTCTAACTCTTAGATGGCAGTCTCCGAGTAGGACTTTGTTCGTCCTACACGGAGGATTACTGAATCCCCCCCCCCCAATATTTTTGGAGGAAGTGACGTTTAACGGAAGGTAGGAACTGAGCAATTTACGTAATGTTTAATTGACTGAGGATTGTATAAAAAGCATGTATGTGATTTTTAATATGTTCACAGTTACAAACGTTAACGTGGTTTGTTTTCTTTTTTATAAATGTATGTTTGCATATGTCTTAAGTGATCATTCAATAAAGGTGTGGGTGAGAGTGTAGCTTCTACTAACTTAAACCTTTTCACTATAAATACCAGGACTTTTGTTGATGCTTGTTTCACATCTCCTCTGCTCAACACTGTTTGTCATCTTTTCAGTATACTCCGTTGCCCCAGCAGTAGACAAGTTTATTTAACAGAAGCTTTATCATTACTTCTATTTGTCTGTACCACCATAGGTTTGTTAGATGATTGCCAGTGTAAATGCATTTTCTGTTAGCTCTCTGTATCTCTTTACTGCTTTCATTTTGCATACTTTTTAAAATTAGGTCATCCAGAATTGTTTTTTGTGGGTCTATATTATGAGAGCGAAAAGACGTTTGCGCAAATACGTAAACGTCGAACCGTATAGCGCAAAGTGTACTTAGAGCGAAAGTTGAAAACCGCAAAAATAGAAATGTCGAATTTCCATGGTTGGCCCATCTGTAGATTAGCTGCAAAAGGTAAGTGTTGGATAGTTACGGAGTTTAGGATAGGGTGTGGGTTAAGGTAAGTGCTTAGATAAGTATTGTATGTTAGATTTAGTGTAGGGTTAGAGGTAGTGTTTTGTTAAATGTATGTATGTAGGTTATTTATTTTCTTTGTGTATATTTTCGTAGGGGAAATGTGCGGTAGTTACAGACCTTAGGGTTAGGGAGGGGTTAAGGAAAGTGCATAGTTAGTTGTGTATGTGGAGTTTTATTGTCCGGTTAGAAGTAGGGTTTTGTGCTTTACTTTAGGTTAGAAGTAGGGTTTGGTTAGTGTATGGATGTGGTTTATTTATTTTATTTGGGTAGGTAGTATATCTGTAGTGGTGGGGTTGGCCGACTATGAGAGTCAGATTTTTTTTTTTTTTTTTTTTTTTTTCCCCTGCTGTTTAGTGCGTTTGGGATTTTCGTATTTCACGGTATAGGAGTCGATATTTTGATATTCGCTCATAGGGTTTTTCGCTTTCATAATACAGACCCAATTTTTGTCTGCTTAAGATTCTTACCTGCCATTACTCATCTTGTAGATGTCTATCTTTTTCTCCCTTGAGCTGTTTTGGTCTACAGTATATTTTGTCTAGTTGACCGGCTCACTGTTTTTTTTTTTTTTTTTTTTTTTTTTTTTTGTCGTTGATGCACGGCTTGAGATAACTTACACACACAAACTGTAGTTCCCAATGCTTGGGAAGCTGCTGCTTTGCCACCCCTTGATAGGCTTACTCCTGTTTAAATTCAATATTGCTGCTGTCCATATGAACTGTACATCATGCTGTATTTATTTTTTTACTCTGTAGTATTATGTACTTCATTGGATAATCCTGAGATATATTGGATCACATTTTCTGTTTTTGCTTAGCTTTTTCATGTTGTTGTCTTTATTTCTTAACCTGATGGTTGGGCTTATCAGAACTAGACATTTTTTCAGCCGCATACATCAGTGAATAAATGAAACCTTATAGTATAGAAAAATTCCAGCATGATGAGGAGGTTGTATATCTATAAAAAGCCTTGCATGCGTGCAGGAACAATGAATAGTTCGTATATTATTTTATTGTATCCCCATCATGAAAGTATGTGCTTAGCATCAGCATAATGAGCTCAGCTGTATGAAAATTTGAGGTAATGCTTTATAGGCATGTGGCAAAGATTAGCAAGCTAGTATTAAAACTGGAGGAGGAAGAGCAGCTGTGAAGGTTCTGAGAATATGTAACAGAGTGATGAGATGCAGTGAGAGAGGAGGATGGAGGAGATGGGTGGTACTAATTGCAGAAGAGTTGGTGTATGCTGAAATGAAAGAATGCCATTAAAATACAAAATGTTTAATTCTTTCTTAGGTGGAGCTGAGTAAAGAAGAACTGCAGCACCTAGTAACGGAGACAAGGGAGCAACATTTGTAAGTGCCTGTGTTATTCTTGTAAATAAACTACATTTATAGGTGCGTGTGTTTCTTTATCTTTTTCACAAATCTGTTTTAAAGGGCGTATAATAGAAGATGTTTTGTTGCAAGTAAAACTGTTTACTTGTATAAATATTATGCACTATCAGTTTTGTGTAGCATCTGAGGATAAGAGCAGTTTTAATTGTTTGTCTATTTTATTTGGAGGACTTGGGTCCCTCACAGCTACTTTTTTTCAGTGGGGTTATTAGAGGAAAGGTTATAACAGGAAGGGGTTAAGTCCAGTATACTCCATTACATTTTGTGCTGTGCGCATTGGTTTTTTATGTTGCTCCTGTATATAATTCAATGCAAATTCATTAGATTGCTTACAAACCTGGTATCCTTCCTTTATTTTTCCTTTTGATTACTGGAAAAGTCCATTGGCCCATTTTTAGTAGACTCTTTGAGAGAATAGCTCCAGTAGTAGTGATATGTACAATGTTGTAATACCATGTATTACGTTATATACAGCAGTTAAAATAAATTTAGGCTAAATAAAAGTTGCAGTCAAAAACGGGCATGTGCAGTCATATACCACAGATGTAAAACTGTGAAAGATAATTCTATATATTGGAGAAATCCATTAATTACGTTATATACAGCAGTTAAAATAAATTTAGGCTAAATAAAAGTTGCAGTCAAAAACGGGCATGTGCAGTCATATACCACAGATGTAAAACTGTGAAAGATAATTCTATATATTGGAGAAATCCATTAATAAAAGGCTATGGTAGATAAATTAAAATTTTAAATCAGTAATGAATAACAGTGTGTGGTGTAGTATATACAGTCGTGTAGAACAGCATTTTAATTTTAATGCATTATGGTGCAGCGGTAGCATTGTTGCCTCACAGCAAGAGGTTCTCCCGGTTGATTCTCGGCTGGAGTGCCTTCTGTGTGGAGTCTGCATATCCACCTTGTGGTTGAGTGGCGTTCGAAAGACATGCGTAGAATGGGCGTGCCTTCGCTGAAGGTTGGGCATCGAGCTGGCACCTCGGCACCCGTAAAAAAAATCTACTGCCATTCATTAGCGGACCGGAGTTCTGCTGTGGTGACCCCAGCCTGGAAAAGCCAAAAGAAGAACAAAATAGTGCTTGTTACCATGCTCATTGGTTTTGCTAAATGTTGATAGAAATTGAAATAGCCAAGCCTTCAAATGTGTACGTATTGTGTTTGTGGATGCATGCTTTGCAAAGTCAATGCTTTGGTTTATGTTTGAGTTGCGTAATCAGTTGCTTTATATGGAGAGAGGCCAGTAGTAAAATGGTATTTAAACTGCAGTTTCGTGACGATGGAATAGTAATCATTGCTTAAAATAATCCAGTCCTAAAATCCAGTCAGCTGGCTGTCCTCAAAATGGAAAAAAGATAAGGATAATGTCTGTAATTTTGGAAATCGGACCAAAAGCTATCCCATTGCAGCACAACAGAAGTTCACATTTGCAGCCCATGCAGTGTTCAGAAGAATGAAAAGTATGTTTAAGACTAATTTCCCCACAGGAAGTGTAAAATTTGTCAGTACTGTTAACAGTAACTTTCTTCTTGGTATTGCTGCATAGGTTTAAACTTAAAATGTTACTTTATCATTCTTTTTTTTTTTTATCTTTTCTTAATCCTCCCATCTTAGTTTTTTTTCTCTTTACTTGGTGGCCAATCTATTTACAGGATGACTAAATGCCTATATGTCCTGTAAACGTTTGTATAGGTGTAGCTGCACAAGCCAAGTTCAGTCTTAGTGAGAGCTAATGTTGTTTCATTTCTATGATTCTAGCAGCGTCTGTGCATAGATTCACCGTTGTCTCCAATTAGGGTTTTTCTGGTGGAAAGGATAAAGCTCTGGGGGGGGGTTTACACAAATCTGTCCAGAAGCTCTTGTTGGACCAGCAGAAGTGACACCAGTGCATTATGCTGGAGATCTTGAGTTTGGCTCTCAATTAAAAATGGTTATCCTCCTTTCATTTGTCTATCTCTTGGGTGACACATTGGCACACCAGATAGTGTTGCCTCACAACAAGAGGTTCTGCAGTTCAATTCTTGGCTGGGGTGCGCTCTCTGTAGAGACTGCATGTCCTCCCTGTGTTTCTTCTGGGTGTTCTTCTTTCCTCCCACTTCCAAAGACATGCAGTAGGTACAGTGGATATAAAAAGTTTACACCCCTGTTAAAATGCCAGGTTTTTGTGGTATAAGAAAATGAGACCACAATAAATCATTTCAAAACTTTTCCCACCTTCAGTGTGGCCTATAACTTGTACAGTTCAGTTGAAAAACAAACAAATTTGTTAGAGGAAAAAAATATAAGAAATAAAAATATAAAAACTCTGGTTGCATAAGTATGCACACCCTTAAACTAATACTTTGTGTGTGCACACACGTAAACTAATACTTTGAAGCATCTTTTGATTTAATTATAGCATTCAGTCTTTTTGGGTAGGAGTCTGTCAGTATGTCACATCTTGACTTGGCAATATTTGCCCACTGTTCCTTTTTCTTCTGGTGAAGCCATTCTTTTGTTGATTTGGATCTTTGCTTAGGGTCATTGTCATCATGTTGAAAGGAGAAATTCCTCTTCATCTTCAGCTTTCTAGCGGACACCTGAAGATTTTGGGCCAAAAGTGACTGGTATTTGGAACTGTTCATAATTCCCTCCACCTTGGCTTAAAGCCCCAGTTCCAGCTGAAGAAAAGCAACCCCAAAGCATGATACTGCCACCACCATGCTTCACCGTGGGGATGGTGTTCTTTTGGTGATGCGAGGTGTTGTTTTTGCACCAAACTTACCTTTTGGAATTGTGGCCAGAAAGTTCAACTTTAGTCTCATCAGACCATAATACATTTTCCCATATGCTTTTGGGAGACTTGCTGTATTGTTTTGCACATTTTAGCTGGACCTGGATGTTTTTCTGTATAAGAAAAGGTTTCTGTCTTGCAACCCTACCCCATAGTCCAGACATATGGAGAATATGGGAGATTGTTGTCACATGTAGTACACAACCAGTACTTGCCAGAAATTCCTGCAGCTCCTTCAGTGTTGCTGTAGGTCTCTTGGCAGCCACCCTGACCAGATTTCATCTTGTCCTTTCATCAAATTTGGATGGACGTCCAGTTCTTTGCAACGTCACTGTTATCCCATATTTTCTCCACTTTTTGATGACTGTCTTCACTGTGTTCCATGGTATATCCAATGCTGTGGAAAACTTTTTGTACCCTTCTCCTGACCGATATCATTCAACAATGAGATTGCTTTGTAAGGTCTCTGAGAACCATGGCTTTGCTGTAGTAGGCAACTGAGTAAATGCCAGGAAAATCCTACTAGGGCAACTGAACTTTATTTGGGGTTAATTAGAGTCTCTCTAATTGATGGCAGGTGTGTACCCAAGAAGACTGAATGTTGCAATTAAATCAAAAGGTGAAGTATTAGTTAAAGGGTGTGCACACACAACAAAGTATTAGTTTATGGATGTGCACACTTATGCAACCGGCATATTGTAAGTTTTTTTTTTATTTTTTATATTTTTTCGCCTAACTTTTTTCAGTTGAATAGTGCAGGTTATAAGTCACAATAAAGGTGGGAAAAGTTTTGAAATGATTTATTGTGGTCTCATTTTTTTATATCAGAAAAACCTGACATTTTAACAGGAGTGTGTAAACTTTTTATATCCACTGTAGACTGAACACACTAAATGACTGTGCGTGTATCTGTGTCTGTCTGTGTGTGAAGAGCTGAGGCAGTGCTAGCCACATGGCAGTGTAAACCTTGGCTGTAGTTGATTGTCACTATTGAAGTGACACCAAGAACCCCATGTGCAAAATTGGGAAAAGTGATTGTGGATGGATGGATTTCTGCCTCTCTGGTAAGGTGTGATGGAGGTGTCATGTATCTTACCATATCCAGTCTTCAATTTAAGTAATGGTGGCAGACAATGTTGCTCTAGCTATTGATGGATTTTGTCCAATGCTAAATTGCAGCCTGCAGGCAAATGCATCTATGATACAAGAAGACTGCTGTGAATAAACATACATTTCTCAATAAGGTTTGCTGAGTAGTTCCTTCAAAGCTTTTGTCATTCCAGTTTTGTGTTTTTCTTTTCTCTTTTAACCCCCTTTGTTTAAGAGTGGAGGCTGAAGATGATGATGGCTTGCCAGGAGAAGAAGAAGGAAATCAAGAGAGCAGCAGGACGCATGCCCCAGAATGTGATGATTTGGATGGTGCAGAAACGAATGAAGATCAGGACGACAGCGAGAGACTGGATGGTGCTGAACTGGCTGAGTATGGACTGGATCGCTATGATGAGGATACAGGTACTTAAGATATTTTATACTTGCATGCTAACCTATTACCAGCTCAGTGTAATATGGCAGGAGCTTACATCAGTACTGTGCTCTTACCTGTTGCCATCTTTTAATGGTGTTGTTTGTTTAAAGGTAGAGATTTATTTATGTATTTTTTACCCAATTGGATCTATTTTTGCCACTTTAGGGTTTGTGCATTGTGGGGCTTGTGATCCTGTTTGTAGTTTTTTAGGACTGAAGGCTGTTACTATAATCAGGAGAGGTAATAAGGTGTCAGGTGCTCATTATATGTGTGGGAATTGGGTCATACAGCTGAGGCAGTGATGGGTCAGAACCAGTAATCCCAGACTTGTGGTCCGTTGTTTTGGGAGCATCTAGCAGATGCTTTTGTGTGGACAAATTCAGCTCCCACTTCAAAACAGCTTTTACATTATATCAGGGAATGCCAAGACTTCAGTACTTGTGATGGTGAGGAGTTGTGGCCAAAATGTTGATGGTGGTGGTTGTGGATGAAGCGCTCTTTGACCCACCTCTGGCCACTATAAGTGAAGTGACTGAATGTAGTAAGGTAGAGGACATTGCCTAGGCTATTGTTAGCGAGGTGAAAGAGACTTGGATCTCTACTGATGTATACTTTTGGAATGTGGAAGGAAAATTTTCCGGAAGGCCTGTCTATTGAGGTCAGGTTCATTTTTAAGAGGCCATGCCAAAAAGTTAATGGTTGTGATAGGTCGCCTTCTGTGGCTGAGGTTGCAGTAAATGTTAAATTTCCCCTTTGATAAAAATGAGTGACTGAGACATACCCAGAAATGTGGAAGACGCTGAATATTGTTGGAGATTTATGCATGGGTGGGTATATTCCTGTACTAGTAGAACTTTGCCCTATGTCTTTTGTCCATGACTTTAATGGAGAGGATATTGAAGTCAGCTAAGCATTCGAGTGTACCAGTTTTAGAGATAGGAGGAGTTGCATCTTTGTACACAAATTGCTTTGATGTCCTTCATTGGGAGGTTGACAAGTGGATGAAGCAGAGGTGTAAGTACTGTAGGTTTTGTCCTGAACTGTGATGGTGAAGTGAAAGGTCATAGGACAAAGCCCCTCACTTTATTTTTTTTTCTATTTTTTTTTATTTATCCTGTGTTCATCATGTTAGCCTCAATAGGCTAGTAGCATATTTTCAGTGGAGACCCAAGGTGGAATTTATACTACTAGTGAAAATTTGTCCAGGGTATCAGGCAGCTTCCACTAATCTTTTTCAGTAGGTGCAGTGGGATCTTTTACATCCACCATAGCTACCACCGTAGGGCATCTGTGTCTCATCCAAAGGTCAACACACTCGGGAGTGGGGCACCCCCTTATGCCACACTGCAGTATGGTGACTACAATCTTCAAATATAGCTGAACTTTTGCTAGTCACTAAAAGGATGAGGTTGCTAATACAAGTGTCAGAAATGTAGTTCCTTTGCAAGGCAGTTGTGCTAAATCTTCATGACCAGACTTGAGTAACTTTGCAGTCTGGTAGGATCTCTGAGTGCAGACACTACTTCCTCTGGTTGAGATGAGCACACACGAGGTGGTGTGTATACATATTAAGGATGCTCTGGATGTCAAGGAGATCCCAGGACAGACTAGGGATGTACTAGTGGGATTGTATCTTTCAGTTAGTCTTATAAGTTTTTGACGATTCAGAAGGGTAATTTTGGAACTATAACTGGCTAAATAAGTATATTCAGTTTGCTACCACCATGAACCATAACAGAGCAGAATGCATAGAAAATGGCTGTTTTTTTATTGTTATTTGGGGGGGGGGGGTTGTCCTCCAAAAACTGCACTGAGAAAGGGGTGGACTGTAAATATATATGAATAGTTTTGTGAAGCCTGCAGATCTGAGTTATCACCCTGTTTTGTAAATCTTGCCAGAGAAAATATGTTTGCAGAGCTTTCATGCACTCTTGCTTTTATTTGATTTACTAGTAGGTATATATTTTGTTAATCAAATACCAGTACTGTATCATTCATGGTCTTTTTTATTGAGTGGTAGTGGTAAAAAAAAAGGGTTGTTTACAGCTGTGTTTAACGCAAAGCAGCTCTTAAACATTTTTTCTTGTTACAGTAGTGACCAAAATAGTAGTAGTATATATTCTAGTGCTAATGCAAAATAGATTTTTAGCCTGTTGATATTTCAATGATTTGTATTTTGATTATGTATAGCTACTGTAAACTATGGGGACACGCTGGCTGGCCTTGCTGTCTATGGTACAAATGAAGAAGATCCATACATCACCATTAAGGATACTGTAAGTATCAGTCTTTTATATCTGCCTGAATTTTTAATCTCTTCTGGTCTGCTGATTTGGCTTTAGTGAACACAGTGCACCTTCATCCTTGTGTTGAAATTCCCCTTTGTTTTTGTGTGTATTTTCTTCAACTGTAGCATTGCCAGCCTGTAAAACGTATTGTGAATAAAATAAGCTTGCACCATTGAAAATTGAAAAGTAACTTTTTCTTTTTCTTTGTTAATTTACAAGGATCAGTATGACCGTGAAGATTTCTTAATTAAACCATCGGACAACCTGGTTGTTGCTGGAAGGGTAGAGAAGGACTGCTGCAGCTTGGAGATGCACAGTGAGTTCTGCTGGTGTGTTTCAAGTGTTCTTAGATTTCATGACTTTTCTAGTAGACCTCCAGCGTTGTGTCTGGTTTGCATTGTTTCAGTGGTAACCCTGGATGGTATTGACAGGTGGAGAGAGAAAACTTCAGAATGGAAGAAATGTCTTTATCTTTGAGAAAACTAAGTTACTTGTGTTGGTGGTGAAATTCAAGGGTGAGCAAGGCAGAATATACCAGGATCACTAGGAGAGCAAAAAGTGCAGAAAAAGGTGACATTGTTTGAGGGATAGGTGAATGTTAACTGCATTTGTTAGCAGGATAGGAGCACAGTAGTCATGAACAAATTTGAAATGTGTAAATGTCATTTTGGTAACACTTACTGCTTCTGACCTTTTTTTAAATGACTGCCTCAAAAATAGAGGGTGCTGTATTTTTGCAGCATGTTGCTTTTTGTGTGATATGTTAGACCTTTTTCTGCTTTAACAGTGATTTTTTTTTTTTTTTTTTATGTGGAAGAAAAACAGTTGCAGATCACTCTGGGGGGTGCATTTGCATCACCATTTGCCATATAGCTTGCCTGTTAATACACTGGCTCATACTTGGAAAAGGCCAGTTATCCTGTGCCTGCAGGGGAAAAGGTGCTAGATGATAGTATGCAGGGAGATGAAAAGTTCACCTAGAAACGGACAGCTAGTAAATGGTAGAATGGTGCGTACTATCTTTCTGTCTGTTACCTCTGTTGTGTGATTTCATATCATTTGTGGGACATCAGCTAGAGTGTCTTTCAGTGGCCTGAAATTTGTGATATCCTACCCTATTTTTTCAACAGATATATTGTCTAGTTCTTTGCAAAATGTATTAGTATTGCACATATGGAAATTGTGGCTACTGCTTACACTGTATGTAGCTTTGATTAACAAAATGTTTGTATTGCAGCCAGGACCTCAGTATTGTCATACAGAGTAGTACCACACCTTGCTTTTCATTTCAATCCTCTTTGAGACGGTGCCTTGATTGCAGATGCACTGCTAGTAAGATATCTCTGTATACATTCTTCAGTTACAGGGAAGCAGGCTATTGTATTATACAAATTGAGTTGAGATTGACCATGAACAAAGTAGGCCTCTTTTTACTGAAAGACCTAGCAGGGCTGTGGGTTATGCGAGGCTTTATGGATCTACTTCCTTGGCTGCACCTCTAAAATAGTGCACCTCACTGTGAGTAAATCTTAGCATCACCTGCATTCAAATGTAGGTAGTGGCTGTAACATTTCTCTTTCAGAACACTGTAAATGGCCATTGTAGTTTTACATCACATGAGCAGAAGTATTTGTCCATGTAATTTCTGAGCTTGTATTTTCAGTTCGTTTGATATGAAATAAAATGCATCTTGGACTGTTCCCTTTCATGTTGGTCAGTCCTCTACTCTGTGTAACGTGGACCTTAGGCCATTTTCAGTCCATGCCCCCCCCCCTCACCACTTGTTATTAGGCTCATACATAACTATGACTGTGTGTGTGTGTGTGTGTGTGTGTGTGTGTGTGTGTGTGTGTGTGTGTGTGTGTGTGTGTGTGTGTGTGTGTGTGTGTGTTTATGTATATGTACTAGTTGTGCATGTTTCCAGCTATGCTTATGTGTCACTGCCAACTCTGTGAACAGTTGCCACCATCTACTGAATCGGCTAGGTAGTTAATGGCGGTAAATTACAACCCTTTCTTGCATGTTCTTCACATGCACATATACTAGGAACAGTTTTAGTATTGCCCATTTACTTATAAGACTTTGAGAGGTGTGACAAAACTGAATTAACCAAAGAAAGCTCAAACCTTATCGAGAATGTGATTGTGTGTGTGTGTGTGTGTGTGTGTGTGTGTGTGTGTGTGTGTGTGTGTGTGTGTGCGCGCGCGCGCGTGTGCATGGGATGAAATGGTGCTTCAGGTGTTTACCTCCTAGACACAAGGGTATAATCCTTATATCTGTAAGGGAAATTGGCTAGGCTTAAAATGGACCTCAAGGGCAGCCAACCTAGTACTTGTTTATGAACCTGCGTGTAAGTAGGCTTCATGTTCAGGTATTTCTGAAGCTTGCATTTTGAAAGGGCTTAGCAAAAACTAAAGTCTCTAACTGCTGGGATTAGGCTGCTCTAACTGTTATGAGTTACATATAAAGTTCCATAATACTAGTAAATTAATTTCCACCAAACTACGAAGTCAGCAGATCTAAATAATCATTTCTGTCTCATTTTTGATAAAACAGAAAATAATTAGAGAGAGAGGCTTTCGTATAACAGTAGTTTTACAGCAGGAACATTCTGCCCATCATCCCTGCTCTTCTCTGTGACCAGCTGTCTGACCTGTTTGTCCAGTAAACAATTAGATAAGCATCTCAGCCTTTGATGAAGAAGGTCCAAAGCTACTTGAATTTGATGCCTAGAATCTAGAATTGTTACAAAGACCAGTCCGTGGGAAGAATCTCCCACACACCCAAGCCAGCAGTGCTGTGTACACAAAGATGCATTGAAATTAGAGAAGTTAAAAGTAATTGGAAAAGCAAGCCTGCAGAGTTCCATCCAGCTTTAGCAGTAAACAAACCTCTGGTAGTACAGAGCTATCTCTGCAGCACAGGCTAATTATGACATCAGTACATCTAAAAGAAGCAATAGTTAGGGAGTGATGCTTAATAAAATCATGGTATCCTGTATGTCAGGACAACTAAGCAAGTTGCTGCAGCAGTTTAATGCGCATTGGAACATGCCCACTAGCATTAGGCAGTCATATGTGGGTTTCTGCACAAGACATTCACAAATGTAATGTTTCTGAGAGTAGCTGATTAGTCTGTTCTAGGAGCAAATGAAAATAAATGCCAAATGGGCTTTCATGAATCCTTTTTGTTGTATAAACTAAAAGCACTCTAATTTTTCTGCACCTTGCATTATCTTTGCACCTGACCAACCCACTGCGCTGCATAGTAACCCCCCCCCCCATTTTTCCTCTACAAATACTCAATATAGCAGTTGAGTGTTGTTTCACCTGTGTAGCTGGTGGGCATCTACCAGCTGCAGTCTTATTGTCCTCATTCATTGTAAACAAATCTGTGCTTGACTCTAGTTTGTGCTGCATCAGTTCATTTGCCCACCTGACTGACTTTCAGACAAATAACCCATTACCCACAAGTTGTGTTTATTATACAAAACCTCACTCTGATAAAATGATCTTCCTGAAGTTTTCTGAAGTACTGTCCTGTGTGACTCGCTCTGTTACCCCTGTAGTTGGCAGTGGATTTTGAACTGAACTGTGGACTGAATTTGTTACACCCCACTTTTTGGTACCTCATATTACTTTTATAACCCTATTTCTGTGGGTTCCAGACTATACATGAGTGGCGAGAGCACACACCAGTAAACTGATAGAACTAGCCTTGTTTTCAGTAACACCAACCTCATTTCTTGCCAGTCACTGAAAGCTTTTTAAAAGCTGACATTTGTATTTCTCTCAGGAGCCTTGTCCAAGTACTTGGCTTTCTCCAGTGACGGACCCCAGTGCATGGCAAGACGTGGTACTGTACTGGGGTCAAAAGCCTTATTCTGTTTGATTATAGTGAGTAACCTGTATGCGTCCACAATAAATAATGCCATAATACTTGCAGTAAAGAGCATAGAGCAGCATATTAGCTTTGGCCAGCTAAGAACTTGGTTATATTCAACTGGACGTATAAGAGAAATTAAGTACCTTTATCTGCACTTTTAAAAAAAAAAAAAAATACAGTATTTAATTTGATTTAAACTGTGTTGAAGGAATATTGAACTCAAGTTGCAGTTATTCTGCTCTTTAGTAACTTGAACTGAAGCTAGTGTGTTATTTGCTAGTAATTACAGGTGTGGGGGTAGCCACATTCTTTGATTTCCTGTCCTTGCCTTTTTAAGTGGTGCATTGTGAAATTTTTATTGCTTAAAAACCTCAGCTTTGGCCAGCTAAGAACTTGGTTATATTCAACTGGACATATAAGAGAAATTAAGTACCTTTATCTGCACTTTTTTTAAAAAAAATACAGTATTTAATTTGATTTAAACTGTGTTGAAGGAATATTGAACTCAAGTTGCAGGTATTCTGCTCTTCAGTTATTCCCACCCACCCTCCCTGTTTTTGTTTTGGTTTTGGTGTTACTCTTAGTGGCCTTGAAACTGCCCGCCCCTCAGCCTGCCTCTGGGCCCATCTCATTTGCTTACTCAACTGAGTGCAGTGAGATCATATTCTGATTTCAGGCACTCCTACTGTGTACAAAGAGAGCATCTGGGAAACGGACAAAAAAAATTAAGCTTATTTCCTGCCTTTCCTGTTAAGTGGTATAGACTATTTGTAAGCTTCTGAGCCCCCAAGCCCTTCGGTGTTTGAGGGAAGCCTTCTAGCTTGTTTTTTTTTTTCTTATAACTAGCCAGTTTTCTAGTTTCAGCATTCAAATCTGTTTCTTTGATCTCAGCACTTGTTCAGATAAAAAAAAAAAAAAAATTTATCTGCTTTTACTGTACTTGTGTTTCTACCTACTTCATTTTACTTTTGCATCATCTTAAAAATACTCAGTTGTATTTATTACTGCTTGGTGTAGCTCATTCTAAGCCTTTTGGTTTAAACACTTGGGCTTCGGACCAGTTGTTTTGCACTGAGAGGGTTTGTGGTCTGCACTGTTGTGGCAGAACAGGTAGCTTACATCCTTCTAGGTTGGGAACTGCTGATTGAGGGCTCAGTGTCTGTTATTCTAAAAGTGTATTAATTCTGGTTTAAGCACTTGGGCTTTCAGGCCAGTTATTTTACATTAAGAGGGTTCGTGGTCTGCACTCTTGTGGGAGGAGAGGCTGGACTCTGCCCTTCTGAGCTGGGAAATTCTGGTTAAAGGCTTATAGTGCATGCATATCTGAACTGCTTCTCACCGAAGTTGGTGCGCCTTGTTTGCTGTGGCATAGACTGGATTCGGGCCTGTTGGATCTAGCTTTGTTTGTGTAACTTGAGCACTAATCCAGACATTCTCTAAAGTATTCAATTGTATTTATTACTGCTTGGTTGTAACTTGATTAAAGTGTAGCTATCATTCTAAGTCTTTTGGATTAAGCACTTGGGCTTCAGACCAGTTGTTTTACATTAGGAAGGTTTGTGGCAATCACTGTGGTGGCAGGACAGGTAGCTTTCATCCTTCTAAGTTGGGAACTGCTGATTGAGAGCCCAGTGTCCAAGGGTATTAGTTCTGGTTTAGGCACAGTTATTTTACATTAAGAAGGTTCGTGGTCTGCACTCTTGTGGGAGAAGAGGCTGGACTCTGCCCTTCTGAGCTGGGAATTTCTGGTTAAAGGTTTATAGTGCCTGAATATTCTGTATCTTACTGAAATTGGTACGCCTTGTTTGCTCTAGCATAGACTAGATCCAGGCCTGCTGAATCTAGCTTTGTTTATATGCTTGTTGTTTGTTTGCTTGTTATTTCCCTGGAAGCTAATTCCACCTAATACGCGGCTTCTCAGTGCTTCTGTGGATCACTAGTGATATCTGCATTGCTTACTGTACTAGTTCCTTGTTTCACTTGAAAGAAAGTTACTGTTTGTCGTTTTTGCATTTAGTTACTTGTAACACATTGCACTCAAGTTACCTGGCACTTGCTCACTATAGCAATTATATAAGTCAGCACTAAAAATTAAAAGCACTACACCCTCACTCCCCACTGGCCCTTGTTTTCAATTATTAAGGAATTCCCAATATTATTCTAGCATGTCCAAAGGTCAGTTGTCAATCTCCTCTCCGGTCCAGCTGGTGAATCTGGGAATCTTGAGGCAATGTTATAACTACCTCATGTACACAGACAACCCTCTCCTCCTCCCACATAACACAAATACTTGCGAGAGATGCAGCTATTTAGCCAAACTGGAGGCTGAGCTCTCTCAACTCAGGACTGGCAAGACCAGACAGGAGGAGAAGGCAACTACACACACCACAAAACCAGCCTCACATAATGCTACCACACCACTGAATCAAACACATAAACACACAAAGACATACTCGGAGTAAAAATTTACCTAAACAGCAGAGGCCTCCAAAGCAGACACCCAAACAACTGCTACCTCAAGACACCCCACAAGCAACACATAAACCACAAAAGTAGTGTGCAAAGCAGTCACAGCCCTTAAGGCCAAATACAACACCAAACATACTTGTCATAGGTGACTTCATAGACAGACACACTAACGTCCCACTCACCAGGCTGAACAAGGAGAGGGTCACCGTAAGCTGCCTATCGGGCGCTAGAATCCGCCACATAACACAAGCACTCTGGTCACTCCACGGCAAGTACAAATATGACACAGTCATTGTCCATGCTGGTGTGAACGACCTGAGACGTACCTCCCTGGACTACATGAAAAGAGACATAGAGGAGCTCTCTGATTATGTAGCCCAGGCAGGTATGACCCTGACCCTGAGCAGTATCCTTCCTTCACCAAGAATGATGCCACAATATAGAGACAAGATGATCATATTTAACAATTGGCTTAATGTCTGGTGTCATTCAAAGGGGATCCAGTGTCTGTCTGCCTGGGATGACATGCTTGACAAGCCACGCTGCTTCGCAAGGGACGGCTTGCACCTGTCACCCCTGGGATTCCGGATATTGGCTAAGGCTCTTGCCACCCCCATAGGGCCTTTTTTAGGCAAGGCTCAAATTCTAAACCTACCACCCTAGAAAACGAAAATGGGAAGAAACTGAGGGTAATGCTGCTCAATGCCAGAAGTCTAAATCTCAAAATGCACGCACTCAAGGCCCTTCTCAGTATGGAGAACATCGATGTCTGTGCTGTAACTGAAACCTGGTTCAAGGCTCCTGAGAGCACCCTGGCACTATTAGGTTTTACCTCATATCATGCGTTCCGGCCCCAAAACCCGGACCACACCACAAAAGGAGGGGTGTATCCATATTCATAAAGTATACCCACACCTCCAGGTTGGTGGCAACGCAGAAGCTCGGAAACCATCCAGGTGCAACTAACCATAGGCAAAACTGCTCTACAAATTGTAGCATGCTACAGGCCACCCTCTCAAACTCAGGAACCCCACACAGCCTTCCTGAAGACACTGGAGGGTATAAATGTATCTCCAAACACCATCATATTGGGTGACTTCAACTACCCGAATATAGACTGGGAACATTACTCAAGCCCTAACTTTCTAGCCCAACGGTTCCTGGAGTTCATAAATTCAAATGCCATGGAACAGCTAGTCACTGTTCCCACGAGAGGAGAAAATATACTAGATCTCATTATCACAAACATGGGGACAAAATGCTCCACACCGGAAGTATATCCCTCATTGGTGAGATCTGATCATAAACTAATCTCACTGGAAATCCACATCCCGCCCCCCCCCCAACAAAAAAACCACAGTGAAGAACTTCTAAAGCAAACTTCACACTACTCAAGACTGGTGTGGTATCCTTCAAGGCCCCTGAGCCAGTGGAAACCACAACCCAAGCTGCGAAGCCCATACAAATGCCTTCTATGAACACCTCCAGGACTGCATGGATCAGGCAATCCCAAATAAAACCAAGACTCTTTCCACAAAGGGCAAACGTCCAGTCTGGTGGACCCCAGCCATTAACAAACTTTACAATAAGAGGAGAAAGCTATTACATGATAGAACAAAATCCATAAAAGGGAAGTCACCCTGATCATTATTAGTAAAAAAATACGAGCACTCATAAAATCAACTAAGGCCAATTTTGAGAGAACAATTGCCATGGATTCAAAGGACAATCATAAGGCCTTTTTCAGCTATGTTAGGAACCTGGGTGGAAACTCCCAGATATGCTCAGAATTAGTCCAAAATGATACAAAAATCACTGCACCCACAGACATTGCCAACATACTGGCAGACAGGTTCAGTGCAAACTTCACCCCCCTCCCCTAAAGGAGAGATAACTATCCCAGCAGAGTGTAGCCTCCCAGACATCTCAAATGCGCAGGTGAAAGCTGCTCTCTCTAAAGCTAAAAACACAGCATCAATGGGACTGGATGGTGTCCTCGGCTGTGTGCTACACGAGCTAAATGAGGAATTAAACCCGCACATAAGGCAGCTGTTTAATCTCAGCCTTACCACAGGATACGTGCCCAAGGAGTGGCGTCACGGCAACTGTGGTCCCACTCCACAAAGGCGGTGCCTCACGGACCCTGGTAATTACCGCCCCATAAGCTTAACAAGTCTAGTCTGCAAAGCTATGGAGAGGATCATAATGGAGCTCATAAACAAAGATATAGGGGACTTGCAGACATTGGACCCGACCCAGTTTGGCTTCGTCAAGGGCAGATCATGCCTTTTGAACTTGGTCGACTTCTTCGAAACAGTCACCAAGGCCATTGATGAGGGAAAGGCAGTCCATACAGCCTACCTTGACCTTGCAAAGGCCTTCGACACAATACCCCACTCGGGTATTGTAGAAAAACTTACCAGCTTAAATGTAAACCCATATGTCACAAGATGGGTTGCAAACTGGCTTAAGGACAGAACCCACAGGGTTAGAGTTGCTGGCGCTATGTCAGACTCCAAGCCGGTCACAAGTGGTGTCCCACAGGGCTCGGTCCTTGGCCCCCTATTGTTCGGCATCTACTTCTCAGAAGTACAGGCCAACATGGGAGGACTTTGGCTGACAAAGTTTGCAGACGACTGCAAACTGGGTGCCATAGTGGAAAGTGCATCGGACACGGATATCCTTCAGAAGGGACTCAGGAAACAGATAGCTGGTGCCAGAGCCATGGCCTGAAGTTAAACGCCAAAAAATGTATAGTCATACCCTTCGGGAAAAACAAGGTAACCCCAAGCTACCATATAGGTGGCAATCCACTAAGCACAGAAGAGGTTATCGGGGACCTGGGGACCCAGGTTGACAGTGGCCTTTCTTTTGACACTCACGTTGCTAAAGTGGTTAGAAAGACCTTCTACATTGCCCACCTGATCATGAAGGGATTCACATCCAGATCTAGTGAGGTCATTGTTCCCCTGTACTCTTCACTTATCAGACCAATGATCGAGTACAATGCCCCATTCGGGATGTATCTCACCCGACATCTGCAGCAATTGGAGAGACCCCAAAAGTTCCTCACCAAAAGGATAAAGGGACTCCAAAATCTGTCATATGCTGCCAGATTGAAGAAACTCCAGCTCTATTCAGTTGCATACCCTCTGCTCGGAGGTGACATGTGCCTGACATACAAGGCCATGTCCAACCCGGAATTAATGGACATGCTCCACCTCAAAAAATCCAAATCCACCAAAACCACTAGAGCAAGCGACTTAAACCTTAGCACAGATATAAATAGGACGTGCTGGAGGGATAGATTTATCACTCAGAGACTCCCTATGCTGTGGAATAAAATCCCGATCCATGTGAGGCAGAGCACCTCGCTGGCTCTGTTCAAGAGAAATCTTGATCTGTGGATGGGAGATCGTAGGTTTATCCCGGGAATCATCTCTGTGTCACTGCTGGACAGAGGCACAACAAACTAATGGGCACAGTATTTTTTCATATAAGGGGTGGCGTAAGCCACAAAAATTTGGGCTAGGCTTATAAATGCCTTAGGGCAGATAGCCTAGTATAAACCTATGAACCTATTAAATGCTTTGCTAAGAATTGTGCCGTGCAACAGTGAGAGAATTAACTGTTTAGGCAGGCAGTTACCATCCCTTAGATCACTCTAAAAATCTTATTCCACTTATTTGACTAAAGGAAGCATCTACTCTTTGAGAGTATGTTGCTTAGTCCCACTGGTATGACCAGTGGAACAGTAATTCACTGACCATGTGGAATATGAGCAAGCTGATAATGGTACTCGCCCTAGTTTAGTAAGTTTTGATGTCTGCCCAAAAGAGAACAGCAATGACTCTTGGGGAGAAAATTAGCTTGTACTTCTTAGTGGTGCTAGCAGAAGTATCAAAGCACACACTCTCTTGGAAGTTTGCATCTCTTTCAGTAACAGTGTGCGGCACATTACTGCTTTAAATGGCTGCCCCCCCCAGCCATATCCCAGGTTGAATTGCAGTGCTAAGAGGTGTAATGACATAGCTAGAAATGGCACCCCCCTCCCCAAAACAGTGACATGGCTGAGCTATTTCCAGTGGGTGCAGCTGATGTACTCTGTCCCTTTATTACATATGTTGTTGACTGTTATTTCATGGTTATGACAGCTGGGCAGCAGGTCATCTGAAAGTTGGACCTGCCCTATTCATGACTGCAGAAGTCCATAGGTATAAGCTGAGCTGCTCCTCTCCCAAAACACAGAGGCAAAAGCAAAGTTAAAAGCTGGACTGAAGAACACTGGGACCCCTACTCAAGAGGTGGGCTCTGTCTGTGGGAGTGCAGGGGAATACATAGCACTCCATGCACAGACGTCTGAGGTTTACTGGTTGGTCACAACATGCATTGGCACTTCAATGCATTAAACAGCACACATAACAGCCAGCCCCTTTACAGGACTGTCTGCTATTAATGTCTCTGGAATATTTTTGTTGCTATTTCCTGAACATCATTGCAGATTTCTGTCCTTAAATGTGTATTTTTCATCTGTACGTCACAGTCCTATAGAATTTTGTGGAGCTTGTATCTAGTTGGCTTAAAGGCATTTCTTGAGTGCTTTGATTCTAGATTTTGCAAGTGGATCTTCAACCATCCACATCTAAGTCTTGTTCTTAACTCTGTAGAGCTCCTCTGTCTCTAACTGCAAAGACTATAATTATAATTTTGATATTGACTGTGATAAAATCTTTGTGTCAGGCTATCTCTTAGACTTCTGAAAAAGTGTCATCTTGTACACTAAGACTTGTCCCCTTACTACAGTTGTACTTTGACAACCAGCTTTAGCATTCCAGTCACTTCTAGTGACTGCAATTTTTGTTGGCCTTTGTGACCAGAAGGTGCTGCAGATTCTCATAAAACCTGTATTCTACCCCCTGTTCAGCATCTGCAGTTAGTGTAAAAAAATGTATCACGGTATCATTGAATGAAATTGAGTCTAATTGAGATTGTATCATTTTTGCATTGTAACCCAGTACCAGTTTTAACACCCTTTATTCACAGCAAGTACTAATCAATTCTTTGCAAGATTCTTGTCCATTTTAGAAAATCCTAGATTACCTGATATAAAATGACTCATTTCAGTCCATTTTAGTTCAGCAGTCCCAAGATGTTTTGTTCTTATCTTGTTCTTCAACACATCAGGTTTACCTTCGTTCATAGTTGCTCTTGTTTTTTCATTGCATTAATTTCCATATGTGCTCTTTATTTATCAGTACTACTGTCTAGGTTAGAAATTCAGTGATATCCTTTGTTTGTAGATGGAAAGACGATGTCACCTAAAATACGATAGGACCAGAAACACTGGAAACTAACAACATTGAGTTATTACTGTGGCCCTTGTAGTTTTGTTGTCCATTGTTTCTGGTTGTCGTTCTTATAAATGGCTTTTGAGGAAGTGGGTAATGGGATGAAGACAGCAGGAAGTTGTTTTATTTGTGCTTTTTGAACTCGTGATGCAGTTCATCTGTACTGCCTCCTGCATGGAGCAGGAGCAGTTTTTCACTCTTGCAGTGTTTGGCCTTTCACCTTGGTTGCAATGATAATATAGATGCATAGGTTCATATCTATATACTAGGTGAAAGACCACCATGGGTTTTATAAGCCTAGCCATGCAGTCCAACCTAGTTGTGTGTCTGTATATCATGGGCTTTTATTAGAAGGGGGTATGTTCATGTCTTTCTAGAGGTTTGGGGCAGGGGGTAAATGTGGGCATTACTGCCTGCCTGTGTCTAACATTGACCTGAGAACCAGATTTATAATTTAGTTAAGGAATGTGTGTGTGTGTGGTTTGTGTATGTGCTTTGTGGAGGGAGGTCTGCAGCAGAAACTTTTTTTCCTGACATGTTCTGTCTTTTAGAATATATCTTTTGCTTCTGTTTTCAGTATGCCGATTTCATTATCGGTGGATGAGACAATGGCAGTATTTTTATAAGCGTCAGTACAAAATAGATTGACACTGTACATTGTGGCAAATATTGATTTCACTGCTTTCCTACAGTGTGGTTGTGGGTAATAATAATAAAAAAAAAAAAGTGGAGTTTTGTCAAAGATTTTTCCTTTGGTAATGGCAGGAGTGTGAGTTCACAAGCATACAGTGTCCCCCACCTCATAAGCACCCCATTAACTTACTGCTGTTGTCCTGAAAATAGGAACATTTTTGTATGCCCTCTTGATGAGGTTTTTGTAATATTTGCTTTTCGTATTGCAAATTGTTGGAAAATGTGAAATAATATAACTTGCATTTTATATTGTGCTTTCTCTCTTTTTTTGTTCATAGTTTATAATCAGGAAGAAGAATCATTTTATGTACATCATGATGTTGTCCTCCCTGCTTACCCACTGTGTTTGGAGTGGCTGAACTTTGACCCAAATCCAGAAGAGGGCCCAGGTAATTGAAGCTACTGCAGTTCATTTGAAATTTAGCATGTACTTGTGGTAGGTGTTTGATCTTTATATTGATCAGTGCTGCAGTAGCCGTACCTAATATGGGTTATATCCTGACAAGGATGTAACAGCTGGTTAGCTTCCAAATCTTCAGGGCACCTTCCTCCATACCCAAACTGTCAAGCAGCTCAATATGAGATGACTAAAAGAAAAGTTTGGTCTTGAAGCCCTTCAGAGGAAAAAAAAAACAGAAGGGAGATGGAGGCAGGGAGTGGCTACTGCAGCAGTGATCATTGGAACATCAATGGTCAGTTTAATTTACTCTTGGAAGAACATAGTACAGTTATGTATCATGAGAATCATAGATGTCATGAGACCCAAAATCCTGAATAATTCCCTCACAGTTACCAGAGGCTGAGTGGAAAACTTTAGAAATGTAAACGAAAATCTATTTTTCATGTGGGTGAAAAGCTCTTTAAACTGAGGTGGTCGACATCCCAGGAGCACAATCCTGTGTGAGGTAGTCTAAGATTTTTGAATGTTCTCTTGAAATTGCAGCTTGTGCAAGAGATCTCTCACTCGAGACAGAGATTCCTGACATTTTGAAAGACTCTGTAAAGATAAGCAAGTTGTCTAAATATGGAAAAATGTGGATACCCTATAGTCTGCAATGAGCTGTAATAGAAACATGACACTTTCTGAACACACTTGGTGCAGTGAGTAGGCAGAAAACTGATGATGTCATCCAGATGCATACAACCTCAAGAAACACCCAATATCTGGATAAATAGGAATGTAATGATAAGCATCTTTTAAGTTTGATGTTACTAGAAAACTTGAAAGAGGAAGAAGACGCAGTAGGTTGTGAGTTGATATTTTGAATTTGGGCACGATCACAAACAGGTTTAGAAAAGAAAGATCCAAAACTGGTCTCCAGGCATTTTCTATGGGAGTAGGAACAGCCTTGAATAAACCCCCTTCCCTATCCGGAAAGGAGGAACTCGTTTCATCACTCCTCAGGCCAGCATGTGATGAAGAACCGGTGAAAACAAGAGTCGGAACTGCAGGACTCAGAATGACCCTGTGGATAGGAGGAATGTCCTCCTACTGCCATCAGTAACCCTGATGAATGATTTTTCAAAAACAGTTTATCCGAAACATTCTGTTGCCAGAGAAAAACGGAGATTCAAATTGCTTGGAAGAAAAACAGGGCCAGGGTGGGATGAGGTCACACGGTCTCTTGAATAGTTGTTCAGACTTGGAGTATCCTTAGTTCTGGTAGTTCCAGACTTTTTTGGAATCTTTTTTCCACTTCCTAAACATATTTTTACCTGAATTCTGTTGAGACCTGTTTGTTCCTTTTTTTTTTTTTTTTTTTTTTTGCTGAAATTGGATGAGGAGGGAGAAAATCCCTTGGACAGTTTGGAAAAGGAGAACTGAAATATCTTAGAGATTCCCAGGATCAGCTTGCTCCTTTCATCACACTTTGATCTCTGACCAAGGGAGAATTTAAAATCTCAATTCCTACATCATCTGGAAGGTTCTGAGAGTTCAGCCAAGCAAACCTCCTTAAAACAGTACCAGTGGCCCTATGGTACAGACCCTGCAAACAATGAGCAGTGACCTGTGCAGTAGAAGAAAATAAGTTATTTAAATCATATTGTTTTATCTGCAGTTTCTTCTTGTGAATAAAATTCTTCATACTTTGTCAGAATAAACTTTAACATATGGGCCTAACAATTTCAAATTCTGAAATTCAAACCTGCAGTAGTATCCACGTTTTCTCTCCTACTTGTCCATAATTTCTTATTCTTATTAGAAAGACTAGGATTGGCATTGATTAAGTGCTTAGCAGCAGAGGAGTCAACTAGGGCTATAGCTGCTAGGTTAGGTTTGGAAAGAGTGTATAACAATTTAAATATACTGAGAAATCTCCCTCGTTAGGGATAGCTGGCTGGCTTTCAGAAAAATTTCAGGCAGTAAGACACACATCATCTAAAGCAGACAGAATAGAAAGCCATAGGTACAGGTTCTGAAAAATCCTTATGTAACAACTCCTAGTATTTTCTGAGGGACTGAGAAACCTTGGTGGCTCTCTCTGTCGCTGAAAACACTGGGATATATTCTAGCAATAGTCTCAGAGAAAGAGAAACTCCCACAGGGAGAATCCGAAAGTGAACTCTCCTCAGAGTCTGAATAGAAATCTGAGGACAAAACCCTGAATCTGTCCCTATATCTTTCTGTCCAGATTCAAAATTGTGACCTACTTCAGGAAAGGAGGCATCCCTCCTGCTTTTACCACAAATTACTCTTAAGGATCACTAGTCTGGATCAAACACTGACCCACACCCTACTCCTGTCCAAAGAAATCTGAGCAGGAGTAGAATACATGCTTGTTTTTTTTTTTTTTGTTCTTTTTGACAGGAAAAATGGGGCCAACTGCGTCACTAATGGTAGCTTCTGCTTCCCAAGGGATGGGCACAGCATTCTGATACAACAGGGAAACTTTCCCTGTCCCCTCTCCCAGGATGGAGAAGAGTGGTTCTCCCTTGTCCACTGAGGGAACCGCAACAGCTGCAGAGTAAGTGGCTAACCATAGTGGCTGTAGGTGCTATAGCAGAGGGATAATGGGGGAAGAAAGATGAATGGTCTGAGATACAATAAATGACCACAGCTGTCACCCACCTGTGGCTGAGGCAAATTGGTAGTCTGTTGTGGTGGAAAAGGCTGTTTGCTTAACTTTTTCTTTTTGTGGCATGAAGGACTGAGTGTTGGGCTGACTTATATCTTCCATGGTCAAGCTGAAAATAATGCCTCTGTCCTGCGGAGAACAATTAACATTGCCAGTTAAACTACCAGACTACAAAAGTTATTTATTTGGATAGGGGGAAAAAAAAAACAGTAAAAAAGCGCTTTCAAACACTATGGCAGCCCCACAACAGAAACACAATTTCTCCACATAAAATATTATCAGTTGGTTAACACTTATTTTAAACTAACAAACAATGGATGCTCTGTTTAATAGTAAGTTACAGTCTTGAGACAGTTCATTTAAAACAAAACCTTGCTAGCTTTAAAATAACTTTCCTGAAGAGAAAAGTAGTAAAATTTCAGAAAACATCAGTACCAAAATAATATGTTCCCTTTGGGGGAAAAAATCCATTTTGTCTGCCGAGCTAAGGAATGCCCAAGCCAACAGTCGATCCTTGCAAGCCTCTGAGGAATGTACTCTGTGGGGGGCAGGAAAGCACTGGAGGGCTTTGCGCCAAACTTGTTTTTAGTTCAGCTCAAGCTGCTTGACAGTTTGGCTGCATGGAAGGTGTCTTGAAGCTTCAGAAGCTGTCTGTCTGTTATATCCTTGGCAGAATGTAACCCATATAGCTAAAGTTACTGTGGCTGTGAGTACTAGAACACCTACTGTTAAAAATTCAACTTACTGTGCTATCTTGAATACTGTTTAAAAAAAAAAAAAAAAAACATATTCTGACACCATTGAAAAATTTAGTCAGTGATGTTCCAGGCTGTTTACTATTGAAATTGCGATCGCACTTAGTCAAACGGCCACTTCTGTGATGTATTTACGCAAACCGAAACCGCGAAAATTGTTCGCCACCGACAGGCATTCGACGTTCGACATTACCGGCCGCACAACACCTCCACACCCATGCTACCATGGCTCACGCAGGGGCGAGGATCTGCCATTCGCACAATTGGATTCGACCGCGGTGACATTCGCTCTTCAGCCTTCGCGCAAGTCGAGTCACACATAGTCGGATCGGCATTTCAATGGTAAACCGTTCCAGACATTGGGGTCATGAGCTGCACATGCTTTTCTCCAAAAAGTATGAACATGTGTATGCAGGATGCAAGTTGCTTAGTACATATAATCTGCACCAGTGCTGCTTTTAAAATGTTACTGCAGCTAATTCTGGAGCAGATTTGTTTGTGTAGTAAAATAGCTTCCCATACTTTTAGGGACATATTCTCTGTTTAAGACTATAAAGTTTGCTGGATGCTTGATACATTTAAGTGCTGTATCGTGTTCCCCAGAAACAGCACATGGCTTGCATGGACAGCTGTACCTTGGGTTATTATTTACAGGAAACTAAAGTCATATCTTCATATACCTACTTGTTTAAGTAAAACCTGTGAACAAAGACTGGCATAAGTCTGTTTATGAAACTCCTTATTGCAGTATTGAAATCAGCTGTTTGCTAAAAAAAAAAAAGCTGAACTATAGATTGGCTGCCTCTAGTGGATGGATTCCTAACTTTCTTGTCAGTCATATGTGTATTTCTGGTTTGTTGTAACAAACTCATCTAAAAATTCAACTATTCATTTAAAGATGTGTTCTGTTTATAGAAAGCATTTGCCATTACATTAGCAGTCTGCAAAGTTTCCAGAATCATACAGACTAAGTTTATTTGCTGTGCACCTGACCTCCCAGTGAAGGCCCAAGCAGACAAAAGTGATAACACGGTCTGTGGTTGATAATGTATAGTATTAATAGCTGCAATTCAGACACTGGCACTCTTACATTATTGGGAAAGTATTGTACCAGAGGCCAGTTTAAGCATGATTGAAAACCTTTGTCACCATATTGTTGGAGACCATGTTATGAAGCAACTCGGGGAATTAGAATCTAGATAAGAGTGTACCATTGTATAGGCAGACTGACAACAGATGGTGTACCGATAATGTTCCTCTGAACTGCATAAAGCACATAAGGGTATATGGACTTAAGAAGAACAGTTAGTAAGCTGAGGAGTACATTTGAGGTAGCACAGTACAAGGTACGACAGGTGACTGACATGCTGTCTCTGGGGAAATCATTTTATCAGGGAGCCGATCACAGGATGGGTCAGGCTGCAGTCCTGATGGTGGGATACCTTAACAGGGTACAGGGCAGGCTGCAGTCCTGATGGGGGAAGAGATGAGCCTAAAAGTGTACAGGGCAGGACAGATTGCTTTTCTGTTAGGGGAACTCAGTCTTACAAGGAACAACTCAGTCTTACAAGGAACAACAAAGATCATCAGGCCAAGTAACATCCTTTATGTGTAGGGTTTGCAACAGTGCACATATACATATAGGCCACTGGACATGCTGAGAGGGGATACAAAGCTGTTTGCCTGTGTTGTCAGAAGAGGTCTGACAAACTGTAAGCATTGGTAACATATTGATTGATGTCTCACTGTGGCACAATCTCAGAATGTTGGATAGTACAGTAGCATACAGGGCTGTGACCACCCCATGGGGATTGGGGGGGAGCAGTACTGATATTTGCACTGAATTCATTGTTAGTGGTACTACATATATAGAACCTGTGGATATAGCAAACCTGCTGGCTGACAGGTTCAGTGAAAACTTCACTCCCCTGTCCCTTACCTAGTATCTCAGATGAGCAGGTCTTAAATGCCCTCTCCAAGACCAAAAACCCAGCCTGTATGGTACCAGACAACATCCCAGGCCGTGTTCTACTTGGGTTAAAACAGGAATTAGCATCACCATTGAGCATGCTTTTCAATCACAGCCTAAGCACTGGCATCATCCTACTGGAATGGAAAACAGCTGCCGTCATCCCTTTGCACAAAGGGGGTGCATTCACAGACCCTGGGAACTATAGACCCATTAGTCTGACCAGCCTTATCTGCAATGCCATGGAACGAATCATTATGGACCTTATTAACAAAGATATAGGAAATCTGCAAATGTTTGACCCCACCCAGTTTGGCTTTGTCAAGGGGAGATCATGCCTATAAACTTGCTGGCCTTCAAGACAGTTGCCAAAGCCCTAGAATTGGGCAAATCTGTGTATACGGCCTACCTAGACTTAGCCAAGGCCTTTGACACAATCCCCCACTCAGTCATCATTGATAAACTCACTTGGCTGGGTATCAACCCATGTATATTGTCAAGTGGGTTGCAAACTTGCTCACTGATTAAACTTGTACAGTCAAAACAGGGGACTTCACCTCCTCCAGCAGACCCATAACCAGTGGTATTCCACCGCTATCGGTTCTAGGATCCCTACTGTTTGGCCTCTACTTCTCCAAAGTACAGGCTAAAATTAAAGCACTGTGGCTGCCTAAGTTTGCTGATGACTGCAAACTGGAAGCGATCATTGAAACCACTAACGACGTCAACATCCTGCAAGAAGGTTGTATGCAGACTAATGACTGGTGCCAAAGTCATGGTTTGAAACTCTGCAAGGGGGGGGGGTGATTCTGCAAACTACTACATCAATAACAATACCCTAAGCACACGGTCAGTGGTGAGAGATCTGGGCACACAGGTTAACAGCAACCTTAACTTCGATCACCATGTCTCCACAGTGGTAAGAAGGGCCTTTTATATGCTCATCTCATAAGTAAGGCCATTGCCTCCAGAAAAAGAGGTTATAACCCCCTATGCTTTTCCCTCATCAAGCCTGTAATAGAGTACTATGCTCCCTTCAGTATGTTCCTTTCCAAACACCTGCAGCAATTGGAGAGACCACAGAGATTCCTTACGAACAAAATTCAGTGTCTTCAAGATCCATCTTATGCAGAGAGACTGAAATCATTGTCATGTTACTCTGTGTTATACAGCCTGCTCAGAGGCGACCTGTGCCTTGCATATAGAGCAATCTGTGACCTAACTTTAATGGAAATGCTGCACATTTGCAAGTCAAATGGCACATGGGTCACTTGCTCAGACTACCTTAATCTGGTATGTGACATCAACAGAACTTGCTGGAGAGATAGATTTGTCTCTCAGATGTTGCTCCACCTTTGGAACAAGCTTCCTATTCATGTTAAACAAAGCCCTTTGTTGGCCTTATTTAAGGTCAGTTTGCATGATTGGATGGGTAACCTGAAATTCACCCCAGGGGCTGCATCTTTGTCCCTCTTGGACAGGGGCTATATGTGCTGATTTTAGTGTCTGATGAACCAGACACCCTTGGGAACACTTGTTGAACTTGGCTAGGCTTGTTTTGTGCCCTGGGTTTCATTAGCCTAGTAACCTCTTATGATCTTATGAGACTTGTTGGATGGCATGCATACACTGATCTAAATGTAATACTTGGAACACTTCTTGTCATGGAAATTAAGGGAACAACAAGAGTTTTTAAAAGTTCATTAGACCAGAGATTGAGGAGCTGCCAAAGGTCCTGTGCATACAAGGCAGGCATATCCTTGAAAAGAATATAAAGAAAACCGTGTGTTCTTAAGTAGTTGTGCCAAGAACTAATGCAGGGTATCATTGCAGAGGATGACCATAATAGGGCAGTAGTACAGGTGCAACTCAGAATCACTGTTATGATACTGCATGCTTAGACCAAGGCATAAGACATTGCCAAAGACAGGTTGACCATTCGAAGGGGGGGGGGGGGACTAGCAGTACCGAGGTGAAGAAATTTCTGGCACTCATCTCAGAGGAAGGTAAGAAAACCCTCATACCTGGCACTGGCTGAATGTGGGAGCTGAACTGCTGACGACTGCCTGGGTGTTATTGGGGGATGGAAAACATCGGTGCTACTATGTTCCATTACTATAATATGGTGACTCCCTGCTGTGAATGGTAAATTTTGAAAAAACTCATGGTACATTTTGAAAAACTCATGCACATCTGTCATCCACTGATGACTTCCACCATAACGTGCAGGTGCACACATTTGCTGCCAGTTGGCACATAACAAACTGTGGACAACATGGTGATGGGAGTTGCACTTATAATGTAGTATTGCCACAGGGATGGTACCTTTTATACATTTAAAGGTAAGAACACAGCCTCAATGGGACCTGATAACATCCCAAGATGCCTTCTAAATAGTCTGAAACATGACCTGTCAGGGCCACTGCAGTCAGTATTTAACCATAGTCTAAAAACATGTTTTGTTCCATGTGATTGGAGGACTGCAGTGGTTATCTCTCCCCACAAGGGTGGACTATCAACTGACCTAAAACTACAGACCCATTATTCTCCCTCATGGAAGCTACAGACCCATTAGTCTGACTAGTCTTTTATGCAAAGCCATGGAGCAAATTATCAGCAAAAGCAGAGGCAACCTTCAGACACTAGACCTAAGCCAGTTTGGCTTTGTCAGGGGAAGGTCATGCCTACTAAATCTGGTGGACTACTTTGATATCTGGTCACCAAGGCAGTGGATGAGGTGAACAATTGTGCATACTGCCTACCTAGACTTGGCTAAGACATGATACAGTACCCTAGTTGGGCATTTTTGACAGTCAGCAAATTGGGCATGAACCCATACATAACATGTTGGATTGTCAGCTGGCTCACAGATAGGATCCAGAAAGTTAGGATTGGTGAGGACCACCTCCACAAAGACACTGATCACCAGTGGGATCCCCCTGGGCTCCAAGCTGGGCCCACTCCTCTTTGGTATTTACTTCATGGAGGTGAAGACTGATGTCAAGGGCATTTTGATGACAAAGTTTGCAGATGACTGCAACAGCTATCCTAGTTTTGCTCAAGACACTAACCTCTTGCAAGAGTGTCTAACACAGACACATGACTGGTGTCAAAGTCGTGGCTTAAAATTCTATGCCAAGAAATGCTTTATAGTACCTTTTGGGAAATTGGCCACCCAGGGAAATTACACCAGTGATAAGGCACTGAAAAGAATTGAACTGTTAGGTCTGGGAACATATTTAGATGGTAATCCAGCTTTTGATCAGCACGTGGTAAAGGTAGTAAGAAAATTATTCTATGTTGCCAAACGTATAAGTAGTGGCATGGCTTTTAAGTCCAGAAAAGTCCTAGTGCCACTTTACTTGCCCATCATCAGACCCATCATTGAGTATAATGTTCCCTTTGGCATGAACCTGATCAGACATTTGCAACAGCTGAAATGCCTGTAAAGGTTTCTTACCAAGAATGCAGTGTATAATGACTTTGCCTTAGTTGGATCACCTTAAAGCCCCATCTCTATACTCTGTCACCTACAGACAACTGAGTGATAATCTATACCTGGCATACAAGGCATCCTTGGATTCCGCTTTGATGGACATTTTTCCACATCTGCAAAATGAACAGAATCAGAACTACTAAATCTATGGATTTAAGTTTTGCTTGTGACATAAACAGGACACGTTGGCATGACAGATGTCTTGTAGGATCCCCAGTCTCGGGAGAAAACTCACCATCCATGTGAAGGAGAGTCCCTCCC
Organism: Protopterus annectens; assembly: GCF_019279795.1. Taxonomy (NCBI): domain Eukaryota; kingdom Metazoa; phylum Chordata; order Ceratodontiformes; family Protopteridae; genus Protopterus; species Protopterus annectens. Next base: position 181,223,241 of record NC_056745.1, on the reverse strand, counting down.
TAACCCTATTCTAGTGTAGCCTTGACCAGTGGAAGAGAGTTTGGAAATTCACCCCGGGTCTGGCCCTCGTGTCTCTGAGGGACAGAGACAAGATGGCAGATTATGCCCAGACTAACATAATACCCCCTTATAATGTTTAGCAGTATCTTAACCACCATACTCCCTCTCATGTCCAAGATGCAAAGACACATTTGGGTCATACAACTGGACTTATAAAAGCAAACCAAACAGGAAACGGCACAGTAACTATAACAAGTGCAAAGAAAAATAAATAAGATAATGAGCCTGCCAGGCTGAAAGGCAAACACTTTATTAACTAAAGATACAGGTAAGTGCTTTCATGATTAACTTATCACTTCATCAGACAAACTAGTGAAAAGACAACATACATTTATATCCAATAGCAGCCAATCCAGTATTAAAACCAATTAAACACCTTATAAAAACATTAGTACATAGTATATCAAAAATACAAAACTATCTAAAAAATACCCGAATACAATCTAAATAAAAAAAAAAAAAAACAATTTATCGAAAACCCACCTTTTCAAACACTTATTTGGATTTTTCAAGCTCATACCCCCCCCCCCCCAAAAAAAAAAAGTGCTGTAGTCAAGGGTCAGTTTGTAAGGACAGCACTGATGGTGTCAGGGTTTGATAATTTTTTTAGATGAATGTGAGACAGTAAAGAGAGTGTTTCTGGCTAGAGGTTACCCCTTGGCATATTAAATCAACTAATGTGCGAACTGGTAAATGACTTTTTTAATCCAATTTTAGGTCATAGTGAAACACCAAGACCTGGAATTTATGTATCAGCAAGTGATTTAATGGCTGACAATATTACCTCTTCTAGTGAACTTAACATCCCTGCACCTGTACATCATCTAGTACAAAACACAACCTTTACTAGATCCTTTATCGCAACTTATAATGCTGATAGTGCAACTATTAGGAACATTATCCAGAAGAACTGGGCTATTCTAAAGGAAGACAGACACATTACTGAGAAAGTGGGGGGGGGGGAGGGAGATACATCGCATATAATATACAGAAGGGGTTGTAATGTTAAAAACATTGTGAAATATTTTAATAGAACATCCGCAAATAAGAGTAACAAAATTTATCATATGTCTAAATGTGGATGCTGTTGCATCTGACCCTAACTTTTGATGGGTGAACAGTTTGTTATAAATAAATTTGCATTTTTTTTTTATAAAAGGAGGATTTAACTGTCTGACAGGAGGGGTAGTATACGCTGCAGTCTGTCAACATTGCCCTGCTTTCTATTTAGGCAAAACTGAGCGCAAGTTCAAAGAAAGAATTGCTGAACATCTATACGACATAAAGAAAAGGAAAACAAACAATGCCCTAGCCAAACACTTAATGGAATGGCCAGACCACATTATTAAATTTGTAATTATGAAAAAAAAAGGTAACTCCTAGTGAACGTGGTGGCCCATGTAAACTTAAATTGGAAGAATGTGAGTTATATTGGCAGCTCACACTTAATGCAAGCTCTTGGATTAATGACCAGATTTTCTATTGGCTGTCTTTTAAAACTAAGAGCTTTAGAAAGGTGATATTGCTTCATTTTCCATCAGGCAGTTTTTCTCAGTATAGAGTTTACTATTTAATGATTGCTTTTACATAAAACTATTTATTATTGTTTGGTAAAGGAAAGTTTTACAGGTGGATGTATTCAGATATTCATCCTTTCATTTTTGTTTACTTCAATTTTGAAATGATTGAATATGTTGCCTTTATGCATGATTTGTTCAAGGGATTAGGCTGTCGCATGACTTAAAGCTGATCTCATGATTTTACAAGTTTTTGGATGTCACATGATTTTAAGGTGATCACATGATTTTAAAAAGTTGTCACATGACCTTTTAGAATTGTATTTAAAGTATGTGTTTGGTTCACTTCATCTGAAAAAGTCTTGTTATAAAATAAAATGAAAGAGCAAATATGTTTTAAGTTGTTGAGCTGGATTTGTCGGAATCTCTGTGGTCTTGTGTGTACTTTTTTATCAGTTTGTTTTCTGTTTTGGTTTGGTTAAGTTCACCATTCACACTGCTAAAGTGATACTCCAAACATTGGACAGGATGCCTTAAGACACGATACTGCAGGGCCACATGGTACACCTAGATTGTACAATTAATGGAAGCACTATCCTGACATAGAGGATGTGCTCTGACTCTTTCCAAACTTCTTGCCACGTGTATGACTACTGCATCCCTCCTTCCATCTATGTTAGCATTCCCCCGCCTCACATGCATATGATGATGACTGTATCCTACCCACTTATCTGACCAGTGTATTTGCATACATAGGTTCATAGGTGTGTACTAGGCTAACAGGCAGACACTGAGGTATTTTTAAGTATAGTCATACATCCCAAATCTGACAAGTTTTATTACTCTTAGTAGTGTAAGCGGGGGCTTGAGAGATGAACCATGTACAGGCTGCCTGTGTCCATTAGAGACCTAAATGTCAAATCAGGACTGAACTTCTGGTTCCCCATCCAGTTGTCCACTTTACATTTGAATTGGGTTAGGAAAGAGCTCTGCTCTACATGGGTGAGCAGCCTGTTCCAGAGAAGTTGGCATTCTGGGCATATGCATCTCTCTTCCCAGCAGATCCATAAGAGTGGGATTTGAAAATGCCTTGTATGCCAGGCATAGATCTCCCCTCAAAAGCCTGTAGGCAAGAGAATATAGGGATAGGACTTTGAGGTGGTCTGCACAGGACATGTTACTTATGCCCTGTATCATTTTGGTGAGAAACCTTTGTGAACGTTCTAATTGTTGGATGTGTCTGGTTATGTACATACAAAGTGCGCATTGTACTGGATGATAGATCTGACAAATGCCAAATACAGTGGAACACTGACCATACCTTTAACTTGTACAGCATATAATGATTTCATCAATACCATAGACACTTGATGGCCAAAGGCTAGATTGCTATCTGCCCATGTCCCTGTCTACGGAGTCCAATATTAGGGTTGTGATGTCATGGTTGTTACCAGGGGTGACTGACTTCCCAAAGAATACTTTTATGGATTTTGACTCTGTTACCAGTTGTTTGAATGTGTCAGTCCTTGTTGAAGAACATTAGTGTTGGTGATTCTCTAACTGCTTCTAATTTGCAATCATCTACAAATGTGGTCAACCAGAGGCCCTTGACATTTGCCTTGACTTTAGAGAAGCAGATGCCAAAAAGTCAGTCTCAGGGCCGATTCCGGAGGGACTCTGCTTGTGAATTTCCTGTTTGTAGAAGTGGACTCCCAAATTCTAATTTCCTGCCCTTTCTGTGAGCCAGCTTGTTATCCACAGTGTGACATAAGTGTTTATACACAACCTCTTGAGTTTGTCAACAATGCCTCGATGGGGTATTGTGTGAAACACCTTGGCCAGGTCTAGACAGGCAGTGTGAACCATTTTCCTCGTGTCCTTTGAGAAGGTCACCAAAAGCAATAAAGTCCACCAGGCTGAGTAGGCATTACTTGCACTTGGCAAAACGAAACTATTGATCATTTCCATGATAACTCTTTCCGTGGCTTTGTGTATGAGATTAGTAAGATTTATGGTCTGTATTTTCCAGGGTTTGTAGATTTCCTGCCTTTGTGCAGAGGGATGATGATTACCATTCTTCATTCTTGAGGCATGAAGCCTGTTAGGAGGCCGGAGTTAACTAGGGATTCCAGAAGGCCTGAGACATTGTGTTTCCTTCTGTTCAGAAGATAGTCTGGGATATTGTTGGGGCCCATTGAAGCTGTGTTCTTGGCCTTAGAGGGGAGCAGTGAGGACCAATTTCCTTAGTGATAGCTGGGGGAGTTATATTTTGAAGGAATTTCCTGTGGGGAACCTGGGGGCTGGGGGTAAAGTTTTAGCTGAAGTTGTCTGCCACTAGGTTTGCTATATGTTTTGGATAAGTGCAGCTGGTTTCATTAACGGTGAGCTCTGCACCCAGTTCTGCATTGCTTTTGAGGTTGTGGACATAGCTAAACAATCTGACTGTCATTTGCTTGGGGGGGCGGGTGGCGGCAGACTTGCCTAAAATTTGGATACGGTAGACTTTATTTGTCCTTTGCGTTGCTTAGTTTGAGAGCGTTCATAATTTTTGCCATGATTTTCTTCCTTCTGTTATACAACCTATTGATGATGATTTCACCAAGGTGACTTGTTTTTCTGAGTTAATTCTGTACTTATTCCTGGTGGGCACAGCTGCCTGTATGTCGATTATTAATGTGCTTGTAAATGGTTTCTATGAACAGTTCTCATAGGCAGCAGTATTCTCAGAGATTAGGGGAGCTTGACATCTTACCAGGTAATCACTTAATAGTAGAACGTTGGCCTTTGAATAGTTCTGAACATTAAACGGTTGGCTGGGATTCTGAATTTTATTTTTGCTTAATAGGGGACTGTTTTGTGATCTGGCCTCATCAGAGATGACATTATACTAGGGGGTGAGCAACAGTCTCCCATTAGTAAGGAGCAGATCCAGTATGTTTGCAGCCTTCGTCAGTATATTGACAATCTGGTCCAGGGAGTTTGTATTCACAAAGTCTAGTAATGGCTGTGCCTGTAAGTTTGCTGTCCATATATGCTTCCCAGTTAATAGTGATGTAATTTTAAAGCCCCCATGAATGTAGTATTGGATTGGATGGCAAGTGTCTACAGTAAGTTTAAATTTGTTATTTGCTTTCTGGGTTATACAGTGGGACCTGTAGCTTGCAAGGAAGTGGTATGGGATTTTGCCTATTGTGATGTGGATAAGCTCAAGTGCATTATCCTGCCTTGATGTAAAGAGAGACACCTTCACCTTTAGCCCCTGCCTGTGTAGAAGCTGAGTTAAATCTGTGGAAGGCATTTTAGCCTTGCACTGCCAGGCTGTTCTCTGTGGCTTTAAACCATGTCTCAGTTACTGCACAGATGTCCGCATTCTCTAGGGTCCTCACCCTATATAGAACTTGTAGAGAGTGGAGTTTATTCAGACTCCTAGCATTGAACAGTAATGCCTTCAGTTTTGATTTGCTGTGTTAGGAGGATTGTTTAGTTGGCATTACCTAAAAAGGTACTATGGGGAAGGACTGCCTATTAGCCAATACTTGAAAAGATAGAAGGGAGAGGTGCAGACCATTCCTTGCAAAGCAGCATGGTCTGCTGACTAGTGCTTTCCTTGCTGACAAATATCACACCCCCTTAAAGTGACACCAGAAACGAAGCAAATTATTAGTCGGTCATCTTCTGTTTGTATTGTGACATCATCGTTGAAGAAAGTAAAATGCTGCTCACTGCTAGGCTCATACCAACCTGGGACACTCATTCTGACAGCTCCAGGATATGTCTTGTCATATAGTCTATGAAGATATGTCCCATGTAATTTACACCCACAGCTGTGACTGAGGCATACTGGTACTTGTGGTCCAGTGACAGGAGTGCATGCATAATGTGGCAGATCTTGGCCCTGATAGTCAGTTAACTGTGACTTTTTCGTTACTCAGTCTGGTAAGTGGGACATGAGTTTTTCTCACAGTGGAGTTTTCAATGAGCTGAATGTTTGGTCATATAGTGGCTGTTGTGTTGATATGGGTGTTGTTTTGAAGGAGAGTATTTGGGGCTTCTCTGGGCATTTGTGTGCTTCATCTAGGAGGTCTTTGGGGTGTTAGGAGGGTTATATTTATGTGTGCACTACTGACATCCTGATTGACATTAGGAGTGCATTTATGTCAGAACTTTGCCATCAGTGACCATGATAAAGTAATGTGTGAGATGTATTTACACAGTTTAAGAGAATATAAAGCAATGTCTACATTGTCTCAGGATGCCCATATCCACCAAATTGGCAATGGAGACAGTGGGGAAAGTTTGTATCCATGGCAACAGACCATTGTTTTATTGATTTTTAGACAGTTGCTGTGAGAAAATAGAGTAGTCGGAGTATCTGGTTTGCAACTCTGGAGGCAGTGTTTGCAAAGGCACAAACTAGTTGCCCTGTATGCAGCTAGGTATTGGAGACATTTCAAAGATGCTTTTACATGAAAAATATTAACTCAGGATGCCTGTGTGTATACAGAGCACTGACACACACTTCACGGGAAATTCTTGTAGTAGACCCTTGTGATTTATGGATGAAGTATTTGGGGAGATGCTCTGAAGTTAGGTCAGACAGTAGCTCATCAAACAGTACTTATTGAAAAGAGAATGAATTGGTTTTGTCAAGAATGATAAATTGCGAGGATTCACCTAATTGTCTACTACCTGTCTTCTGCTGGAGATGGTCTCACCACAGTTTCACACTCTAGGCTAAAAATGTCCTTTGCTGCTTCTCTCACCAGAAGCACTAATTAATTAATTAGTAGCACTAATCCCAAGGTGGGAAGCAGGCCACAGACTTTTTGGTGATCAGCAGTATTTTCCCAGGTGATGCAGGGATGTGTGTAGGCTTATTGTAGCCTTTTCCAGGCTAATGCTGTGAATGGCAGGCAGGTCCCACACATACTAGTTAGCCAGTTGGAGATGGTCTGAAGTCAGTGGCTCTCTACTTCTCTTGCTAGGAGCAAAGCAGTAGAACATCCATTTTGTTTGTCATTTTTACAACCCATAGTTGTAGACAAGATGCTGTATCTTTGTTAGTGAAGCAATGTATTGCACCCCTCAGTTCACATGGAGTACTGTTGCAAACATTTCCTCCAGTGACTCCTCACCGGACTATTACTCTGCTGTTGCAGGGATGTCAGGTGGTTCTACAATATCCCTGTGTTGTAACTACTATTGTAGCACCATAGTATGTAGCAGGGCACAGATCATAAATAACTTTCTGGAAGTCCTGGGAATATACTTCAGCTGTGGAAGCAGGACTTCTGATCTCTGACATTCCAGGTCTGTGACAGTTCAGTGTTGTATACATCTCCACTGTGGTCTGGAATAGGGTGGGGGGGCATCAGCCACAGGTCAGAAGTTTCTCTTGCATCACCTGCAACTCACAGCAGTCAACACTCTTATTTGTGGCCTGCTGCCTACATACAAGTGATCAGCATATTGAGAATTTGTGTTTAGTAATATGTGTACTTGCCAATTAGATCTTTGGAAAGTTACCCTGCACAAAATGCTGGCATAGGTTGCATATGTGCCAGCTGTGGGAATCCTGGGGACTGGCCTGTATGTTACACAAACACTTTGTATATAATACCCTGTGCGCTACATAAAACCTGGCAGTTGGAGAGGAAGTTAGTATACTGGATACCATGTGTGGAGCCTCTGTAGCAATTTTGGATGCAGTCAGTATCTCCCTCCCCTAGAACCTCAGAGAAATAGGCCATGTTTCTTCTCTGCTGTCCATGGAAACTAAATATGCCGTAGCATCACATCACCGAACTAATGCAGAATTTACAAGGCTGACTGCTGTAAAACTCCCAATATGTCCCTGTCAGATGCTGAAAGATCCTATAGCAAGGATGATTAATGCTACATATAGACTCTCATGTTCACTGAGACTGGCATTCCATCCACACATCCCTATTGATTCCATATGAGGCAGCACATGTCTACTAATTTCTTATGGTGTTTTGTAGTAATTTGGAGCTTTTCTCCCTGGGACTCTGCTGAAAATGCCTTCTACCCAGTCAGAATTTCCCAGGAATCAAATGTCAGTCAGTCAAATAAATAAAGTGTGGCCCACTAAAAGATACTTCAAGTTCATTATTGCAAAGACAGATTAACATTTTGCATCATTCATGTTCCTCATTTTTCAAGTGCATTGTTACTGCCGTGTGGATTTCAGCTGGAGATTAAATTCCCTCTTCTTGGAATGAGATGAAGACTGGAATGTAGCAGGAAGTAATCTGTAAAGAGGATAAAGTGTGTCTTTCTGAGCTCTTTAGCCAGCAGTTTGTGGTCTGAAATAACCAGCTTATTCCATGCTAGCTAGTTTGGTTATATGCAGATGCTCCTATAGTAGTTTATTTGACCTTTTGTGCCGCTGATGGCCTTGTCACATCTGTGAACTGTTCAAGGTAGAGGAGATATCCTCCCGTTTCCCCCAGTGGACATGTGTCCTTTTTGAGGGGTAACCTGGTAGCACTTTCTGATCAAGTGATGTGCATAGAATTGTACAATAAGCAAATGGAAGCATAAGGAATCAAACAGTGGACTACAAGAAGAAGCTCCACTTTGTGTCTGCATGGGAACTAGATTTGGGGGGGTGGAGCACAGACTTTGACTTACGGGGAGAGAAAATATGGAACAAAGTATTACAGAAAAGCAGTGGTGGTCAGAGGGTTTTGAAGTGCAGAAGAAATGTTTGCCAGTAAAATCTGTTACATTTATGAATTAATGAATGCAAGTCTGAGCTGATTTTTAAAAATACCTGTAAACCCTTGGAGCAAAATTCATGTGTAGCTGTTTAAATCCAGTTTTGAACATGTTTTAATTAGGACAGCTGGAGATGAGGCATTTAATGCAAAAAACATGCTGAACCAGTGAACAGAAATGAGTGGAAATGTCCAGTATTTGTTTTTATCCTACTACTGTTGCTGTCTGTGGAGTCTTTTCCAGTTTTTTTAATGGGCACACACTGAAACTACTGGGGGGGGGGGGGGTTAAACAAATAATTCACTACCTGGTTCCTTGTACAGATGATTTTTATGTGTGCAGTGTACATCTCTATTCCCTTGGGTTAAATTAGGAGAGAGATGCTAACAGAAAGATGGTCTTACTGTATGAAGGAGGCAGTCACCATACCTTCTACCTGTTGATCATGTCTAGTTTAGTCTAGATTGATCTAGCTAAAAGCATTCCTGCAACACTGTTATTTTTGATTGGATAATTGGTTTGGTTTCAGATGTTCTTCGTGTTTCACTGTTGCAGTCATTACATTTGGGTAATCCTGCTGGCAGGTTGCCCTCAGTCGGCCTGAATTCCAAAGTCCTGGGTCCTGCGTCGGCTGCTGTCGCCCCTTCCCTGACGTCAGGTCGTTAGGGGTATAAAAGATGCGGCCGACGCCATTTTCTTTTAGTCTTTCTTGCCGCGCGGTGCCCGAAGCAGAAGCAGTTCGCAAGTGCCGGTTGGCCAACTCCTGAGATTTTCGTGTTCGAGTTTCAGATCCGAAGTCTTCATTAAAGCTAAGTACCCCGTTGGGGAAACATTTTTCTTGCTCCAGACCGATGTCAGAAAAAGTTAATAATTGTATTTCTTGTGGAAAGCCAATACCTCATAAGGACTTTCATTCTTACTGTATTCCTTGCCTAGGCCCTGACCACGACGTTTCAAGTTGTCAGTTTTGTGCTAGATTTAACCAACGCACTATTAAGCGTCGGTACGATTTTGTATTAAACTATTTTGGCCGCAGATTTAATTACAAAATGTCGTTGGACAGCCATCCGACTACCGGGGGTTCACAAAAAACACAAAGATAAAGAAAACGATAGGCAACCGAGGCCCACACCCGACGATGAAGCTTCTCCTAAGCCGTTCGCTGGTTCTCAGTGAGGCGCTTTCGCAGCCCCTGACACCCGCTACTTTAGAGTCGCAAGCCGCTACCGACTCCCACGTGGAGTCTGCTATGCTGCTGGAAACTCAAGGTATTGGAGCCTCGGACACTATTCCCTCAGATGGGTCCGAAGCCGCTGAGCTGGCACCGGCTTCTGAGGGTGTATTCAGACCTAAACGTCTATACATTAAACCAACTTCAGCTTCTAAGGCAAAGACTAAAGCACCTTTAAAGACAAAGAAACAATCTCAAGAGCCACATGGACAGGCTTCCATGCTCAAAATGGCCGAAGACTTGATTACCTTGATCAGGGGTTCCCATCCCCCTCCTGATAAGAGGCCTAGGCAAGAGACAGACTATGAATCTTCAGATCAGGTTTCTATTTCTTCTGATTCCTCTTCTGATCAGGAATATCCCCCCCCCCCCCCCATGAGGATTCTGATGCTGAAGAACCTATTCCTTCAGCTTCTCCTCCTGAGGACTATTCTTTTGGGGAAACCTTGCATACCATGAGGGAGCATTTCCACTGGGAGAGCCAAGATTTTTCAGAATCAAAAAAGAGGCTCAGGGATTTCCTCTTACTTCCTCAACACAGACCACTAGCCATTCCACCTGTGTTGGATATTGTAGATGATGTGTTCTCTGAGTCTAGTCTTACCCCTGACTCCTTACATCCAGCTCCTGTTAATCCTGACAGATATTACAGGGTTCCTAACTCTCATAAATTCCTTTTTAAAAACCCTGCTGCAGACCCAGAAACTATTTCACAGGTTCCCAAAGGAGTTTGAGGCTTCCACTGCAAAAAACCCTACCCCCTCTGACAGAGATTCTAGGGCACTGGACAGATGGGGAAAAGGGGTATACACATCTGCTACTTTGGCTTAAGGGCCTTACTGTCAGTTTCATATGCTCAGATATCAGCAACCTGTCATGGCATTGCTTAAACAGAAAATGTTGTTAAACTCTGAATGTGCAGAAAACAAGGAAATGCAGGATTTATTACATGCAGCTGAACAAGTTGGAAAGCATACTTTGCAATGTGGTTTTGATTCTTTGGAGGCCTCCTGCAGGGCCGCAGTTACGGGTTCTGTAATTAGGAGGCATGCTTGGTTAAAGGAACAAAATCTGCCTGATCATGTCAACATTAAATTATTAGATGCACCTTTACAGCATGATACTTTAGTTGGTGTTAAGGCAGAAGAGGTGTTAAAGATAATGGAGGACAAAGCAAAATATATGCAAACTGTCAAAGATTTTTTACAAGTACAGCCACCTAGGTTTAGTAGACACTGGCCAACAAATAATTGGTCCTTTCCTGTGTCAGACAGACCTCAAAGGGGCAGATCCGGATGCCCTAGAGGCAGATCCCAGGCACAAGGTACATACAGGTCAAAGCAATGGGGTGCTTCTACCTCCAAAATTGGAGAAGACCAATCACAACCATAGAGGAAACAGTCCCAATGACTTCCCCTGCCTGCACCAAGCATTTATATACTGGCAGCACCTTTAGGGGGAAAATTAGCACTTTTTTCTCAAAACTGGCACATCATAACCCAGGACAAATGGGTTCTAAATATTGTGTCACAAGGCTACAAGTTCCATTTCCATACCCTGCCAAAGGCAAACGGCTGGCCAGATCTGCCAAAAAATCAATGGGCAGAGGCACAAAAACAAGTCTCATCCCTCATGGACATGGGGGCCATTCAGCAAGTACCAGAGCAAGAGCAGAGACAAGGATTTTACTCAAGACTGTTCTTGGTACCCAGAAAGGACAAGGCCTGGAGGCCAATACTGGACCTATCTATTCTGAACACATTGTTGGATATACCAAAATTCAAGATGTCAAATTTGCAGCAGCTTCTGCCCATGCTGGGCAAGAACGCTTGGCTTGTGACTTTAGACCTAAAAGAGGCATACCTGCATGTCCCAATCGGACAAATATGCAGAAGATACCTCAGATTTAAGGCTGGATCAATGCATTACCAATTCTCTGCACTGCCCTTTGGCTTATCTACTGCGCCCAGGGTCTTTACAAAGTGCCTGGCACCAGTAATTGCATTCTGCAGACAGAGGAATACGAATATATTCTTACTTGGATGACTGCCTAATTCAAGCAGAGAACAAGGGCATTCTTCTACAGCATCTGGTGTTTGCAAAAAGATTTCTAACATGCCTAGGGTACACAGTCAGCGAAAAGAAATCAAAACTAGTACCCTCTCAAGAGATAATATTCCTGGGTGCAAGCTTAAATACAACTGCCCAGATGGCTCATCTCACGCCAGACAAACAAAGGCAACTGACTACCTATTTCAAAATGTTGGCAACAAAGGCCCAGTTATCTGCAAGAAAAATTCTGCTGGCTTTGGGCTTCATGGCATCCTGCATCCTGCTAATTCCATATGCAAGACTGCATATGAGGAAACTTCAATGGTACCTAAAAAGTGTTTGGACTCAACATTGCCACAGCCTGGAAACTGATTACTCTCATTCTCTGCCTGCAACAGGAGTTTCGATGGTGGGCAAAGGCTTGTCACCAAAACAAGGGACAGCCATTCACATTACCCCCAGCAAGGCAGACACTAACAACGGATGCATCAGATTATGCCTGGGGAGCCCACATGGCAGGAATATGCATTCAGGACTCATGGACCTCAAACCAAATGCATCTACATATCAATCAAAAAGAGATGCTAGCTATTCAAAATGCCCTGACAGCCTTCAAGGACCCACTTCATCCGGGACAACTACTGATAAAGACAGACAACACCACGGTCATGTGGTATATAAACAAGCAAGGGGGCACACATTCTTACCCCCTTTGCAGACTAGCCATGGCATTGTGGGACACAGCATTGACTTACCAAGTACATCTGCAGGCACAATTCCTGCCAGGAAGGAAAAATACTCTGGCAGACGAACTAAGCAGAAACCTCATGGATCCCCACAAGTAGCAGCTGGATCCACAAGTCTTCAGCATGATAACAAGGAAATGGGGATGCCCGGACATAGATCTATTCGCCTCCCCTCACAACTACCAACTAAAAAGATTCTGTACAATGATTTATCACAGACAAGCATGGAAAGTGGACACCCTGTCTTTCAGCTGGAAAAATATATCGGTATATGCCTTTCCCCCACTGCCTCTCCTCCCAAAGGTACTCCTAAAGGTCAGACAGGAGAAGCCACAGATGATACTGATTGCCCCAGACTGGCCCCGCCAGTACTGGTATCCAGTACTAAGGAACTTGTCTCAATGCCCAGCTTGGACCTTACCTCAAATACCTCATCTACTGTTCCAGCAAAACAATCCGATCCTGCACAGCCAACTCAGGATTTTAAACCTGGCAGCATGGCGAATAATGTAGTCATACAAAACACACCTCTCAGTAAAACTGTGATGGATGTCATTTTGGAAGCCAGACGGCCTAGTACTAGAAAATCTTATACTGGAAAATGGAAGAGATTCTGTGCTTGGAACCAGGCACAAGAAACTGATACAGCTGTGCCAAATATTCCTCAGATTTTGCAATACTTAACTGAGATGCTGGACAAAGGCCCATCTTTTTCATCTATTAAAATTCATGCCTCTGCCATTTCAGCTCATTACAATACAGAGCCACCAATCTTTTCTCATCCCTTATTAAAGCAGCACCTCAGAGGAGCCAAAAATTTAAGGCCTCCAAGGAGATCACCAATGCCTGCATGGGACCTCAACTATGTCTTGGAAAAACTCACCCTGCCTCCTTTTGAGCCAGCTGCTACTGCTGATATAAAGTTTTTATCTTGGAAAACAGCTCTGCTCCTAGCAATAACTTCTGCAAGACAAGTTTCAGAGCTACAGGCACTCATGGCTGTGGAACCTTTTATAATTTTTTATCCAGACAGGGTCTCTCGGAGGACAAACCCAACATTTATGCCTAAGGTGGTGTCCAGTGTGGCTCTTAAACTATCCATCTGCCAACTTTTTATCCAAATCCACAGAACAAGGGGGAGAGAATTCTGCATTCTTTGGACGTACAAAAACAGCTTAGATTCTACTTGGACAGAACCAAAGTTTTCAGAAAAACAGAGCAATTACTAGTGGCATATGCTGCAGGTTCACAAGGAAAGGCCATCTCAAAGCAGACTATTTCAAAGTGGATAGGCCACTGCATTTGTTTCTGCTACTTACAGTATGGCAAGCCAGTGCCCAAGGGCATTAGGCCACATTCAACCAGAGCTGCAGTCACTTCAGCAGCCTTTCTCAGGGGAGTAGCAACCAAGGACATTTTAGAGGCTGCTACTTGGAGTTCGGTGCACACCTTTACAAAGCACTATCATCTGCCACTCTACTCTAAATCCAGGGCAGGCTTTGCCTCTGCAGGGTCTCATAGCCGCTCCTAACACTGTTTAGCTCCAGCCTCCCAACCATAGCTTTGGGACTCTACCCAAATGTAATGACTGCAACAGTGAAACACGAAGAGCATAGTACAGTTGTGTACACTTCCATAAATGTAGATGTTCGAGTGTATTCACTGTTGCAGTCCAGTTTACCCACCCGCCATCCACCTTTTTTCTGATGGAACCTATGTGGTGTAGTTGCTTGTAGAGGAAGGTAAAGTTTATATTGCTGCATGTATTTTTATATATATAATATACAATTTTGGCTACCCTAACATCTGGGGCAAGAAAAAATAAAGAAAATATTGTCGGCCGCATCTTTTATACCCCTGACGACCTGACGTCAGGGAAGGGGCTACAGCCGACGCAGGACCCAGGAGTTTGGAATTCAGGCCGACTGAGGGCAACCTGCCAGCAGGGTTACCCAAATGTAATGACTGCAACAGTGGATACACTCGAACATCTGCATTTATGGTAAGTGTACACAGTTGTACTTTTCTCTGCCTTTAATATCCAGTGTTTTAAACCAGTTATACTTATTTGCTCAAGCTGTTCAAAGCTGCAGTGACAGGCCTTCTGCCATTTGCTCTGCTGTGATATTGGAAAAAGATAAGTGCTTATTTTCAACTGTTTTCCGCACTGCTGTTTTACTGTATATCTCTAGTCTGGCAACTGTTTTTAATCCCACCTACCCGCCCAGCTGCTGTGGTGGTCTTAAGTCTTGGTAGCTTTGAGTTGCCCACCTCTAGTATAATGATACTGGACACTCCCCCTACTCGCATTACATCAGCTCATTCTACTTCTACTGTTTATATTGAGAACTTAGTAAAGATCCACTCTTTAGCTTCTGAACCTTGAATTATCTCATCTTCTGCCTCTTCACTTTTTACTGAAAAAAAAAACCTACCTCTTTCTACTTCATTTTGCTGCTTGTGCTTAGGATTTCAACTGCATTTAGTTTACCGTATTTTATTACTGCTTGTTGGTAGCCTCACAAAATTGATGACTGTATTCTACTGAATTGCTGCTTTATTTGTGCTGTCTGTTACTGTTGTGATTTGTGAGCTACTGTTTCAAAGCAGTCTACTGATTAACTGTATTTGATTGCTATCTACCCAAGAGACCTCCAAGGCATAAACTCACGCAAACTCCACTGCCCACCACACCACACTACACATAGTCCACACACCTGTGTCTCTCAGCCACTAAGGTGTAAACATTAAACCCAACCTATTAGTTATAGGAGACTCCATTGTGAGACACACAGATGTCCCCCTCACCAGGCTGGATGAGGAGAAAGTCACGCTTAATTGTTTTGTCGGGTGCCAGAATCCACCATGCCACCAATGCACTCAAGTCTCACAACAGGTACTCTTATGACTCTGTCATAGTCCATGTTGGAGTGAATGACTTGACGTACCTTCCTGGTCTATATGAAGAGAGACGTGATCGAGCTTGATGAGTATGTGTCCCAGGCAGGTATGTCCATAGCCTTAAGCAGCATTCTACTGTGACCAGAATGATCCTTCAATACAAACAGAAAATGATTAACTTCAACAACTGGCTTAGTTTCAGGTGTCATTCAAAGGGGATCCCAGTACTTGACAGCCTGGGATGACATGATTGACAAGCCACGATGCTTTGTCAGAGATGTCCTGCATCTTTCTCCCTTGGGCTTCAGGCTCCTGGCAAAGGCTCTTGCCTCCCCCATAGTGCCCCTTTTAGGCAATGCCATGAGGTCAAAACTACCAACATGAAAATTTTATGTAAATGTAAATTAATTCTTAACCCTGGAAGAAGCTGACATTTTTGCAGTCACAGAAACCTGGTTCAAAGTTGCAGAGAGAGCACCCCCGGCCATACCAGGTTACTCATCCTGTCATTCATTCAGATCCCAAGCTGTGGGCAGCAAAACAGGAGGCGGTGGAGTTGCATTTCACCAAGACCAAATCGCTGAAAACTCATTTTGCCGAAAACTCGTTTCACTGAAAATAGTACAGGCAGTGTATATGCCCTTTTCCCCACTGTAGTGCGACCCTGGCGCACCTCCCTACAATGGGGGGTTGTGGGTGGCGTAGCCCCCCCTCCTAGCTTAGTTTTAAACTGTCCATTTCCTATTAACTAGGTAAGTTAGTAGTTTATAACAACGTTAGGTGGGGGGGCTACGCCCCCCACACCCCACTTCTTATATATTCTAATGCCAGGGTCACACTACAGTGGGGAAATGGGCATATACACTGCCTGTACTATTTTCAGTGAAATATGTTTTCGAGATTTGGTTTTGGTGAAATAGGCTTTCGGCGATCTGATAGGAACCCATATATAAAATGTGTGTGTGTGTCTGTGTGTCGGTATATCTATATCTATATATATCTATATATATATATATATATATATATATATATATATATATATATATATATATATATATATATATATATATATATATATATATATAGTGTGTGTGTGTAATATAAAAGACATGCACACCTGTAGGCTGGTCAGACGGTATGATGCACAGGAAATACTCCATGTGCAGTTAATTGAAAAACCCCCTATTCAAATCACAGCTAGCTACAGGCCTCCAGCTCTGACTCAAGATGCCCACTCCACCTGTCTGGACCTCTTCGAATCTATCAAGATTGACCTCTTTAGCCTGATCCTGGGCCACTTTAACTATTCAACCATAGATTGGAAAAAAACTCATGCCAAAACGCAAATGCCCAGAGATTCCTTGGTATTGACCAACATGAGTAACCACTGCAGCATCCCTACAGTGTCATCCTCCCTGGTAAGATCCGACCACAAAGCAGTCACTTTCGAAGTCACCATCTCCACCGACTCCCCCTAGCTAGGGCCAAACAAAAAAACTTCTCCAAAGCTGATTACAACCTCCTGAGGGAAGGTATAAACAGCTTTACAGCCCCCTCCTCCCTCCACAGAAACTGGCACATATGTCCAAATTTACACCAAAGTGCTATATGAGCATTTATGTGGCTGCATGGAATCAAGAATACTAGATAGGACAAAATCATCCTCCTCAAGGAAGAGTAAACCTGTCTAGTGGACATCTACACTAAATAAACTCTATAATAAAAGGAAATAATTGCTGTCCAGGACCAAGAAGGAGCAGGTGTCTAATTGGAACAATCTCTCCTTAGCCTGAACAAGGAAATAAGAGCACTAGTGAAATCTTCCAAAGCAAACTTAGAGTCCAAACTTACCACATCTACTAACGACAGTCATAAGGCTTTCTTCACATATGTCTTTCTTCACATATGTCCGCAGTAGATCTGCTTAGAACTGGTGGTTAAGGACACCGCATACACAAACACGGTCTAGCCAGCCTGCTGGCAGACAAGTTCAGTGAAAGCCTCACTTCTCTGTCCCCTCCCATCAGTAAAACAGGACATCCCCAGTACCTGCCCCCCTGCTGTTATCTCTAGGGAGCAAGTCATCACTGCCCTCTCAAAGGCAAACAATACAGCCTCCATGGGACCCGAAAACATCCCAGGCTGCATGCTACATGAACTCAGGAAGGAACTTGCAGCACTATTAGGCACCCTATTCAACCAAAGTCTGAGTACTGGCTTCGTCCCATCCGAGTGGAGGACAGCTACTATCATCCCTTTGCACAAAGGTGGAGCGTTCCCTGATCCAGGAAATCATAGACCCATCAGCCTAACTAGCCTGATCTGCAAGCCCATGGAGTAGATTATCATGGACCTCTTTCACAAGGACATTGGCAACCTCCAGACACTTGATCCCACATAGTTTGGTTTTGTAAAGGGGAGGTCATGCCTGTTAAATTTGGTAGACTTCTTTGAGACAGTCACCAAGGCCATAGACTAGGGCAAGACCGTGCACACTACCCACCTTGACCTGGCCAAGGCCTTTGACACTATTCCACACTCTGGTGTAATAGATAAACACTCTCAATTAGGCATCAATCCATATGTTACCAGATGTGTAGCAAACTGTCTCACTGATAGAACCCACCTAGTCAAAGTAGGGGAAGCCACCTCAAGTAGTAGACCCGTAACAAGTGGTGTACCCTAAGTATCAGTCTTGGGGCCTCTGTTGTTTGGGATATATTTATCAGAAGTGCAGGCCAAATCTAGTGGGCTATGGCTGACCAAGTTTGCAGATGACTGCAAGCTGGGTGCTGTCATCAATTCCCCTAGTGATATGGACATTCTCCAAGATGGGTCTCATTCAAACAAATGACTGGTGCTAGAAACCTGGCCTCAAACTGAATGCCAAAAAATGCATCATCCCTTTTGGGGAGAATGATGACCCTACAAATTATCACATTGATAAGGCACTAAACACACAATGAGTCGTGAGGGACATAGGAACCAAGGTTGATTGCAAACTGACTTTTGACCACCATATTGCCTCCGTTGTACGGAAAGCTTTCTACATGGCCCACCTCATTAGTCAGGGTATCTTATCCAGGAAAAAGGTGGTCATAACATCCCTGTATTCTTCCCTTATAAGACCAAATATTGATTACAGTGTCCCTTTCGGCATGTACCTCACAAAACATATGCAGCAGCTGGAGAGACCACAGAGATTCCTCACCTGGAGAATCTAGGGTCTCAAACATCTACCCTACACAGACTAAAAGCCCTGTCCCTCTACTCAGTCTCCTACAGACTCCTCAGAAGTGACCTCTGTCTGGCATACAAAGCAATCTCAGACTCCGCCCGATGGGGCTGCTTCATATCCGTAAGTCAAGCTCCACTTGAGTAACCTACACGTGAGATCTCAGCCTGGTCTCTGATATCAATAGGACTTGTTGGTGGGACAGATTTGTGTCCCAGAGACTCCCCGTTTTGTGTAATAGACTCCCTCTCCACGTAAAACAGAGTACCTCATTAAACCTTTTTAAGTGCAATCTGGATAACTGGATGGGGAACAGAAAATACACCCCTGGGATTCCACCGTATGTCCCTGCTGGTGGACAGGTGGCATAAGGTGCTGACTTGGAACATAGGCTAAATTCTTGGCTAGGTTTGGAAGGGCCTCAGGGCCAATAGCCTAGTAACTTCCTATGAATATTTAAAAGACATCAGTAATGCAAACTAGCAATCTCAAGCAGATTACTGAGTCAGCCATTTCATTTATTTTAACATTTAAAAGATTTCATTACTGCGGCATTCTCTCTTAGAAGTTTGTAACTTGAAAGGGTATCTGGTGTGGTGGGGCTGTAGAATGGGAAAACCTTGGACACAAATATTACATTTTAGAACACAATACTGGATTCACTGTGTAGAGCATTATTGTTAAGACCAAATAGCTTTCATGCTAGTATTGTTAGATCTGTCTCCTTGGTCTTGGAGAATGAAGCCCTGGTAGCAGTACAGTCATCCAGGGTTTGAGTATTGGAGTCACTCATTGCTGAAAAGTACTGTGCGTCTGTCACCTTACCTGTACCTGCAGGGAGGGTGGTGGTACAGCTCTGCAGTTCAGATTTTTAATAGTTCAGAGTTGGTCCACGTTATTGGAAGCAGATAATCAGAAGATTTTTCTCAAGCCAGCTCCCTACAGAATGGTATGTCATGAATTTTGTGGTGGGGGAGCTGTTCCACCCAGACCCCCTTACTTAAGTAGAGCAACTCTAGGAAGGGGAGTTAAGACAACTGATTTTTTTCTTCATAAATTGATTCCCCCATGAAAGAAATCCACTCTAAATCCTATTTAAGGCTACTTTTTGTAGACCATCGGTATTTCAGAATATGGAGCAGGAGTACAATGTGTTAATGTTCTTCCAGTCTGTGAGTTGTGTAAAACTCTAAAAGCAGATATAATAAAAGCCGGCCAGTTGAGCAGAATGGTGCCTCCTCCTTTTTTTTTTCTCCTGCTCAAAACACCTTGTTTCCCTGAATAAGTTGTCATAGACATTGTTGTAATAAGGCAACGTATGTTAGATGTAATTGGTAGCCAAGACTGTTGATCTTGGGGAAATTAGTGCACTGATACCAGCCACTTCCTCCCTTTTTAGATAGGAAGAAGGATTTTTTAAGGTGGAAGCTATTCCTAGAACTTTTTAACCATCATGACTGTCAGCATTATTAGTATCTGCCTTGCAGCTCTTTTATCTGGAGCTTTGGCTAGCTTAAAACCTCTTCTGTCCCAGATAATGTTTGCAGACTGAGAAACTGAGTTGGTTACTGAGAATACTGATGATTTGTTTTCCTTCAGGAAATTACATTGCTGTTGGTAACATGACCACTGTAATTGATGTGTGGGACCTGGATGTGGTTGATTGCTTGGAGCCAGTATTTAGTCTTGGGGGCAAAGCGACAAAGAAGAAGAAAAAGAAAAAAAAGGCAAAAAAGGTATGTGTACAGTGTATCCAATCGCTATGCATTTTTAAATTGGCCAGAGTATGATTTGTTGGTATTTAGTCTTTAGGTGATCTGAGCACTTTGCTGTTAGAATTGGAGTGCTAAAGGTGCGGTACACACTGTAATAAAATAATTAAGAAATATTTGTAATGTAAAAACATCTGAAAATAAGGCCTTCACTGTAGGGGCAAACAGCATTGACATTTTTGGAAGAACATTTCAAGGGAA
This sequence comes from Protopterus annectens, assembly GCF_019279795.1. Taxonomy (NCBI): domain Eukaryota; kingdom Metazoa; phylum Chordata; order Ceratodontiformes; family Protopteridae; genus Protopterus; species Protopterus annectens. Next base: position 181,202,785 of record NC_056745.1, on the reverse strand, counting down.
GCACAACCAGTATGGAGTATCACTTTCCCAAGCACTTGTTCTACCCCCCTGGTCTTGTACAGAAAACGTTATGTAGAGAAAGGAGGAGTTCTTTTAGCAGTTTGATGACTAGAACCTGTCCAGACAGGTACCTCTCATAGTGGATCATAAAAATGATAGCCAAAGTAGAAAGAACCTTTGTCTGGTCTGCCTAAAAGCTGCTCCTAGCACAAGACAGCTGCCTGCCCCCTGTTTGTCCTTTCACTCCACATGGTCCACTTTTTTTAAGCCATTACTGTTTTGGCCTAAATCTCCTGTTCTAGCATCTCATTCAACCTGTGTATTCACTGTTTTGGTGAAGAGCTGTATCTTAAGTTCCTGGAGGGAACTGTTTGCCTAAATGTAGACAAGTAAATGAGAGAGCAATGAATGTAATGAGAAGTTTTCCTTTAGCAGTAAATACTCAGCATATCTTTTTTTTCTCATGTTTCCATTTAGACAAGCTGATTGTAGGGCAATAAAAAGCCAGGACATTGGTGTTTCTTTAAGGCTAAAAGTTAATCTTTTTTGAAAGCATGCAAGTTGTTGATATCGGGGGGGGGGGGGGATAAAGATTAAAAAACAACAACAAAAAAAAAACTATAAGAAGTTTAGTGCAAGTAGGAGCACATGCAGTAACATGCATCTTGGCATAGATAACCATAAATTTAGGTTGGATAGCACCTGTGTCTGCAGCTGTCTATTTAGGACAGTTGTACTAGGAGGATTAAACTTCATTATGTGAAGATGTACATAGTTTTGTGTGTTTAAGCTAACTGGTTAAAGGGCTGTTCTGAGGGCACGTTTCTTTTTTGTTTGAGGGTTTTCATTAAAACAAAATGGCTTGTAAAATGTGACATAGGTTCAAATGATGATGACAAGGAAAAACTGTGAGCTTACCAAACAGTGGGTACATGTATCAAAAGCTGGAAATGACTAAAAAAGCTGTCATATATAATAGGTGTGAATCATACCTTATCATGGTGACACTTTTAATATTACAGTGGAATGTGAATAGTCTCACATGTATGGACAAAAAAATGAAAGAACATTTAACTATGTTAAGAAATGCATAATGCAAATAATTGTGCTACAGGAGACACATTGGGAAGAATTGAGCTTGTGAATTTGATAAAGGATTTCAGGATGGGTATTTAGCAGAATGTCAGGGACAAAGGAAAAGAGAAGTGCTTAATTGCTAGTGGAGCTCCAATAATGTTAGAAGAGATAAAAGATAATAATGGTAGACTTGTGGTAGTAAAGGGCTTTTTGCAAGGGAAGATTACACTGGCATATATTTATATTCAGCCTAAAACTGCTATTATGTTGTTGAAGAAAATGGTGGCAGAAATAAGCTTTCAAGAGAGAATATTATTTATAGGGGAACTGGAATTAGATTTGCAACGTTGATATATCGGTGGGCTAGAAAGGAAAATTATAATGAAAGAGGGTAGATTTCTGAAGAAAGTTATGAAAATATTTGGTATGGAAGACCGTAATTCAGTAGTAGGAATTCTGAGAAAATGTACATATTCCTCAAGGTACATTAACTGGGCTAGACTAGACAAATTATTCACAGGAAGATTTGCATTTAACTGAGAGCTTTGACACACCTGCAATAACTATTTCAGATCATGTGTCAATAATTAAAGTAAAAATGCATGGTAATGAAGTAAAAATGAGAGACTGGCACTTCCTAACCTACCTGTTAAAGAGAGGAATTTAAGGAAGGGGTAGTAGAAATTGTTTGGGAGTTTAGTGAAGATAGAATGTACTTCAAAAGTTACAGCTAGTGAATGAGATAAAATGGAAGTGGTTAAAATAGGGTAGAAATTAAGAGAGAGATATGGTTATGAAGTAACAAGAATTATTTAAAGGGACTAACAAAGGTTAAAGTATTGCAAAATAAGGAGAATCTCAGAGCAAGAAGAGATGCAAGTGCATAGTGCAAAATAGAAAATAAGGAAGACCTGGATAATATGCATGTTTAGAAAGACTGCTGTTGTGCAGCTGGTTTAATCACTCAAGAGCACAGAAACTTTTAGCCCAATGACTTGGGCAACAAGGTAGAAAGGGTTATTGCCAAACGTAGGGAGCCTCTAACAAGAAAAATAACCAGAGATCCTATAGAGTTATTAGAGATAGTATAGAGATGTTATGAAAATTTGTATAAAGCAGAGAAATTTGGATATAGGTTCATAGGTAATTACTGGGCTATTGACCTGAATGTCATTATAAGCCTTGGCGTGTGTACCCAATATAATACTAGAGAAACCCAATGTAAAGGATATTGCCTAAACTCGAAATCTTAATTTAAAATGACTTTCCATATCTAGGAGGGTCATAGGTGAAATCCCCACTAGGAATTTACAGTTTCCCATCTAGGCTACTCTTAAACAGGGTCGTAGAGGGGCTTTGTTTGATGCAAATTGGTAGCCTATTCTGGAGGAATGGCATCCTCTGAAAGACTCCAGCAGGTCCTATTTATGTCACAGGCCAGGTTAATGTCCCTGGAGGGGGGTGACCCTTGTCCCATTTGACTTGCGGATTTGCAACATTTCCATTAGATTTGGATTCGAGATTGCTCTGTAGGCCATGCACAAGTCTCCTCTAAGTAGTCTATATGCTACTGAGTGCAGTGACTTTAGTCCGTCAGTGTTTGACATGTGTTGGAGACCCTGAATTTTCTTGTTAGAAATCTCTGAGGTCTCTCAAGTTGCTACAGGTGCCTAGTAAGGTATATACCAAAGGGAGCATTGTACTCAATTATTGGCCTGATGAGGGTGGAGTACGGGGGTGTTATGACCTCTTTTGATATTGAGGCAGTGCCTTTGCTAATGAGGTGTGTGACGTAGAATGCCTTCCTTATTACAATAGACACGTGGTGAACAAAGTTTAGGCTGCAGTCAACTTGCGTTCCCAAGTCTCTCAGTACTAAGTTGTTAGGGTAGTATTATTTATATGATAGTCTGCAGAGATATTGTTTTTACTGAAGGGGTTGCTAATGAGTCTGCAGAGATATTGTTTTTACTGAAGGGGTTGCTAATGCATTTTTTAGCACAGAGTTTGAGGCCATGGCTTTGGCACCAGTCATTGGCTTTTGTAAGTTCCACTTGAAGTATATTGACATCATTTGGGGATTCCGTGATCGCACCTAATTTAAAGTTGTCAGCAAACTTGGCCACAGCCCCTCTGTTTTGTATATTCCAAACAATAGGGGCCCAGCACCGACCCCTGTGGAACCCCACTAGTGACAGGACTGTTGGTTGAGTTAAAGTCCTCGACTTTGACGGAGTGTGATCTGTCAGTGAGCGAGTTAATAACCCACCTGATGACATAAGGGTTTGATAGTCAACTGGGAGAGTTTATCAATGATGCTCAAGTGTGGGATTGTGTTGAAGACCTTTGCTAAGTCAAGGTGGGCTGTATGCACAGACTTGCCTTTGTCTATGTCTGTGTCTCTGGTGATGTTTTTGAAGAAGACCATCAGGTTTAAGAAGCATGAGCTGTCTTTGACAAAACCAGTGTCGGATCAAGGATTTGGAGATCACCTATATCCTTGTTTTATAAGGTCCATGATGATTCGTTCCATGACCTTACAGATAAGGCTGGTTAAGCTTATGGGTCTGCAATTCCCAGGGTCTGTTGCTGTACCCCCTTTTTGAAGGGGGATGACTGTTGCTGTTTTCCATTCAGCAGGGACAAAACCAGTACTCAGGCTATGGTTGAAGAGAGTAAATTGTTAACTTATGATTTAGACCATTTAAAATTTCCACCTGGGATGCCATCTGGTCTCATATAGGCTTTGTTTTTGGCCTTGGAGAGAGCATTAATTACTTACTCTTTGGAGATGCAAGGTAGGCGAGATGTAGAGGGAATGCTTTGTAGAATGTTTCGAGGGGACGAAAGGGGGGTGAATTTTCACTAAACCTGTCTACTAATAGGTTGGCTATTTTCACAGGATCAGTGTGTAATGCTATCCACAGCTAGTTCAGCACACATCTGGGTCCTACCTTTTAGGCTATGGATATAGCCAAAGAATGCCTTATGGTTATCTTTGCCTAGCTATGGTTGCTGATTTTTTTTCGAAGTTGCCCTTAGAGGATTTTACAAGTTGTCTTACTTGTTTTTTTTTTTTTTTTTTTTTTAAGCAGAGGAGGGTGTTTTTCCAGTGCTGGGACCACTCCTTTTTTATTCTTAAACACCAACTTCTTTCTCTCGTTATGTTAGATGTCCACCAGCGAGGCTTGTTTTTTTTTTTTTTTTCTTAAGGATCTTGTTATGATCATGTCTGGTACATCTGTGTCAATTGTTTAAGTGTTTGTACAGGCCATTTGTGTATACCTTAGTATAGTTGTCAGTGCTATCTGTGCAACAGGAGCTTGGAAATTATTTGTGCCCTCCCATGGGGGAGTATAATTAGCTTTGTTGAAAATTTTCCAACCTGATTTCACCTAAAGAGGGGTTCAGGTTTTATAGCTACATCAAATGTGACTGATTTGTAATCAGATTTAACCAGTGAGAGTCTTGTATTTGTAGTGGTGCAACAGTCGCCCATGTTGGTGAGGGCTAGGTCAAGAATATTTGAGCCCCTTGTGGGGTTTGCATACTATTTGTTCCAGGGAATTAGTGTTAACAAAGTCCAAGAACTTTTGTGTGAGCATGTTGGTACTTGTACAAGTTTTCCAGTCAATGGAGGGATAGTTAAAATCGCCCATGACTAGAGTGTTTGTAATTTGATTGACTGTGGTGGGTCCAAATAAGCAGCATGGGTGTCTTGGTTCATTGAAAGGGGCCTATAGCTTAACAATGACTAAAAGGGAGTGTCTTACCCATGGTTAGTTGAACTTGGAGTAACTCCATGGAGTTTTCCTGTCTAACCAGTATAGAGGTGCATTTATCTTTGAAGATAGATACTCCTCCTCCTTTGGTTCTCACACATTCATTTTGCGGTCTGAATGTGTGGAAGGCATTGTACCCTTGCAAGGCTGAGATACTCTTTGCGGCCCTGAATTAAGTTTCGGTGACTGCACAGACATCAACATCCTGCAGGGGGAGGAATGCTTCCATAAAGTGCAGTTTCTGATTTAAAGTCCTAGCATTTAGCAGCATGACCTTTTAATGCATTTGTGAGTGATATTTTCACATTGGAAATTTTGTTCTAGAAACCTTGCATAAAAAGGTACTAAGGAGGCAAGTGCCTTAGCCAGTAACCGAAAGCCTAGAGGTGACATGTGAAGATCATCTTTGACAAAGCAGCGTGGTCCATCAACCATGTCATCCCAGGCTGACAGGAAATGGATCCCTTTAGAAAGACACTAGAAACGGAAACTAAGCCAGTTGTGTCAGTCGTTTTTTGTTTATATTGTGGTATCCTCCTACATGAAGGTAGAATGCTGCTCAAGGCTAGGGACATACCTGTCTGAGACACACATTAATAGAGCTCAATCATTTCTCTCCATATAGTCCAGTGAGGTATGTCTCAAGTCATTCACATCAATATGAACTATGACAGAGTTGTAACAGTACTTGCTGTTGAGAGACTTGAGTGTATGTGTGATCTGACTGATCCTGGCACCTGAATCACAGCTGACCGCAACCTTCTTGTCTAGCCTGGTAAGTGGGACATGTGCGTATCTTACATTGGAGTCATCTATGTCTAAACAATTTAGGTTAGAAGCGCTTTGCCTTAGGGGCTTATTTGGTGAGATACTGATGCATGGTAGTGCATGATGTTGCACTGAGGTGGTGTGTGTGTAAACAGATGAATACAGCAGAGTAGTGGCTGGTCACCTAACTCTGTGGAGCTGTGTTAAAACGAGTACCATGGAGCAACAGTGAGCAAACTGAATTAAACAATTTAACTAATAAAGCTCCAAACTGAGCTATGTGCCAGCAGCTTTCAATCAAATGAGTCCTAACTGCACTCTCCTGCCACAAGGGTATCAGAGGGCCATCTTCAACAAAAGATAGCCTGGTTTAGTACTCAATTTAACAACAAAAAAAAAAGCACAACTGGAAATATTTATGGATGACAATACAAAGGTTAGAGATAGATGAAGCTCAACAATTAGCAGTTAACAGAGCAGGAAATGAGATAAAAATGATGTACAAACAGTCTGCAGGAAAATTTCTGGGCAGAGATGGTATTCCTGTGGAAGTTTGGATGCTAGGACAGAAGAAAGTGATAAAGATCTGGAAAGCTTTGTTTAACAGTATTTTAAAAGCAGAGGAACCACCATCATCCTGGAAATAAGCTGTGGTGGCTGTAATACGTAAAGATGGTAAAGACCCATCAGATCCAGCTTCATATAGGCCCATTTCAGTTTTAAACCTTGATTATAGTGTGTTTCTATAATGGCTAAAACAATGGCAAAGGTGTTGCCAAAATTGATGGATACGGATCAGCGTAGTTTTGTGGAGGGGAGGAAAATCTTTGACCGTATTAATAGAACAATGATGATGATCCCGAGGGAAGCAGAAGGTAAGAAGGTACCGCTGTTGGTGGTGGGTCTTGATGCAGAGAAAGTATTCAACAAAGTAAGCTGACATTTTGAGTAGGGCAATGGAAGCATTTGCATTCCTAATAATAAGGTTAATTAGGAGGCTATATGAGGGATCAGAGACAAAAATTAAAGTGGGGAGGGTTCCTCTGTGATGTGTCTGAACAGAGGAACCAGGCCGGTGTGTCATAATCCCCCTTTGTTTGCATTATATTTAGAGACATTGGCAAAGAAAATAAGGGACTCTGAAATTCCAGGATATAATTGATATGGTTATCAAGACAACTTGGCTTTATTTGCAGACTATATCATTTTGTACCTAATAAAATCAGAAAAGGACATCTCAGTGTTGTGGAATATTTGGCAGCAGTTTTTTTTTTTCAGGATATAAATTTAGTGAAGTCAAAAGAAAGGTTATAGCTGTAAACTAAATACCCACACATGAATTGGTTAAGCAATACTTATATTTATGGGGACATAATAAAATTAAGTATTTAGGAGTGTGGGTTAAAAAGAATCTGTTGTGGCTGCTTAGGATATATGGGTTAAAAAGGATTCTGTTATGGCTGCTTAGGCTATGTGGGAAGAGACTAAACAAAAAAAAATACAGAAAAGAAATTAGAAGCTCTTGTTTATGGATATGGATAGCAAGATACAAGCAATAAAAATGTTTTTAGTTTCTTTAGTTTTATTCGCAGGTCAGGCATATTTCCCAACCAGAGATGTTGTAGATAGTAATTAACAAAAAGATGAAGGATTTTATATGAGAAGAGAATAGGAAACAGTAGAGCGGGATACATTGATTATTCCACTAGAACATAATGGTTTAGGGTTACCTGATTTGAAGAAATATGTTGGAGCTACACAGTTACTGTTACACATAACACAAGCGAAAAGCTACAATTCAAAGGGTAAAGAGATGATGATAAAGCATGGGGGAAATTCAAGAAATAAGGACGTGAAATTTTGGATTCAGATCTTTAATGAGAACAGTCGTACAGAATATTATATTCATAAAGTAGCAGAAAGTTTTCAAAGTACTAAGCCAACATGGGAATGGAAGGAGATTTTGCTGATGGAGATTGCTGTAATTACAGGTACAGAGAATAAGTGGGGTAGGGGCTGGAATTTACTGGAGGAAATTAGCAAAGGAACCAAGGTATTGGGAACAAATAATTATAGGGGGAGGTAATAGAAGGGGAAAAGTCCAGGAAGACATTTGGACTGCAGGCTAGAGATGCCTTTTATTGTTGGGGATTGATATCAGAGTATAGGGAAAGGGATAGGGGAATCCTAAGTGAAAGGTCTGCATTGGTAGAATTTTTAGCTGAACTAGAACAGAAGCTACTGTTTAAAAAGGGGTAATTACTAGGGTGCATAAAATATTGCATAACTATAAAAAGGGGTAGTTACTAGGGTGCATAAAATATTGCATAACTATAAAAAGGGGTAATTACTAGGGTGTATAAACTATTGCATAACTATAAAAAGGGGTAATTACTAGGGTGTATAAAATATTGCATAACTATAAAAAGGGGTAGTTACTAGGGTTTATAAAATATTGCATAGCTATAAAAAGGGGTAGTTACTAGGGTGTATAAAATATTGCATAACTATAAAAAGGGGTAATTACTAGGGTGTATAAAATATTGCATAGCTATAAAAAGGGGTAGTTACTAGGGTGTATAAAATATTGCATAGCTATAAAAAGGGGTAGTTACTAGGGTGTATAAAATATTGCATAACTATAAAAAGGGGTAATTACTAGGGTGTATAAAATATTGCATAACTATAAAAAGGGGTAATTACTAGGGTGTATAAAATATTGCATGACTATAGAAATCCATCGTAGGTGGTCAGAAAATAATGGGAAGCGAGACTGGATAAGCAATTCATAAAGAAACAATGGGAGGACATGTGCATGGCTCCCAAATATGCAGCAAAGTCTAGAAGATTTAGGATTTTTGCTTGAAAGTATTTTCATAGGTATTTTTATACTCCAAGCAGACTCCAAATAATTTTTCCTCAGGTGGATTGCAGATGTTAGAGGTATGATAGGAAATAGAGGTAACTGGGAGCATATGTTTTGGGAGTGTAAAGAGTTGGCAGACTTCATAAATTCCTTATAGAATACTGTGTCAGAAGTACTGGATGATGGGCAAGCGAGTATAACTAAGGAAATTATATTTTTTGAGCTGGGAAACAGGATTTGAATTGCCTAGGCATATTAAGGCCATGTGAAGTTTAATTCTGGTGGCTGCCATAAAAGCCATTGCTAGAAAATTGAAATCAAAGTATAAACCAGCTGTATTTGAAGTAGCAGATATTGTAACAGAGGTAAAATAACTGGAAGTGGGATCTTTAGAAAAGGGTAGGAACAAATTGTATAGAATAAATGGAGCTTTTGGGAAAACACATGCAAATATATTTTGGAGGAGAAATGAGGTTTATGGGAAGGCAGGAATTGACAATTTATGTAATGCTGAGTTGATTATATTGTGCAAAAGGATGTGATGTTTAATTGTAACTGTGAACAAGTTAATATGATTTCTTTTCTCATATATAAATTTGTTTGGCCATGTCAAAAGTAATTGAATAAAGGTGTTTTTTGACCAACAAAAAAAAGGCAAACCTTCCTTTAACAAAGCTGAATTGATGGGGGTCAGGATTAATGAGATGTCCTTCCAGTTCACTATTACAGTATTCCTCACATTGGGGATCCCCTGCTTAGGGCAGCCAGACGTCCGACCCGTATACCAAAGCCTTGGGTTGCTTTAAGGTACGCCATACATCACACACATGCTAGTCGCATAGTGTAGGGCATAAAGGTGTCATCTGGATGTACCATCCTCAGAACTACTTTACCAACAGTCCGAATGCCATCTTTTGATCGTCTGTCTGAACTCCTGCATTCTGTTGCTGGTTTCACTGAGGCATTGCAGATAAGCGCCCCATTTGGGATTCCTTTTTAACTGTCTTTTTTTTTCTTTTTGTTGCTTGTGGGGTTTCATGTCATCCAAGAAGGATAAATGCCAGTGTGGGAGACAGATTCCCCATAAAGACTGCCATGAACAGTGAACATTTTGCCTTGGCGCCTCACACGACCTTGCGTCCTGTTCCATTTGTCACGCTTTTGTATCTAAAACTTTACGTAGTAGGCATTTTCTTCTTTGCCACTTTATCTTGAGAATCCGCATCTTAAAATTCTTGTGAAAGATATGATGGAAGGAACTTCCTGCCCAGAGGGACAGCCATCTGGGAAGAAGGCCAAGAAGCCTAGGCAGGAATCTTCTGCTGTTCAGCCTCTATCGGATGTCTCTCCTCAGGTGAGTGAATGCCAAAGGTTTGCTCAGCTTTGTTGTCTTATTGCTGTGCCATGGATGGGTTGGAGGCCGGGGGGATCCAACTTAAAGTATGTCCATGGAGGCTTTGCAGATGTCCATTTCGGACATTCACGGGGAACAACTGTTGATCCTTTCTAAGGGGCCTAGGGGTGTTCCTCAGATTTTTAAACAAAAGTCCCTTCTACCATTATTGAATGCCATCCTAGGCAGAGCCTTCCAAGTTTTATAAGGCAGATGTCCCATTGAAGAAAAAAGAAAAGACCTAAACATTTCTTCTGCTCCTAAGGATCCACAGAGTGAATGGTAGACCTTCATTCAGGGCTTGTTTAGTCTTTTGATGGCAGCAAAACCTCCTCTGAGAGTTTCTGTTCCAGCTCCCCTTTGGTCCTCTACTGCTCTAAGAGACCCAGTTAACAAATTCCTCTGAGAAGTTTGCTTCGAATGAGGAATCCCTTGCTTACTCTTCTCCAATTCCTTCTCCTTTGGACTGTGGGTCAGAGGAAGAGGAATCTACCAGTCCTGATACACCTTTTGCAGAGATTTCTTTTGGGGACAAATCTCCAGGATGATGGAGTTCTTTAAATGGGATTGTGCTCAGGTCTCTCAGATTCATAACAGGTACTATGAGTTGCTGCAGATCGAATCTCCTAAACCTTCTACTGTACCTTCTGTTTTGGCTGCATTTGCTAGTGCCTCTAAAGCTCCATATTCTCAGCCCCCTGCTCCCAACAAACCTGATAGGTTCTTTCTCTAGCCTCTGACAAGCCCTCTCAGTTGCTTCCTTCACCCAAATTACTGCCCTCTGATAAAGATAGCAGAACCATGGAAAGGCTAGGTAAGCAACTTTGCATTTTGGCTTTTAGGGCTATTAATTATCAGACCCTTATGTCCAGGTATGTGTTGGCTGTCCTTTCTCAGGCTTGTCAGGTTAGATCTGATCTTCCAGTTAGATCTTATCTTCCAGACTCTGAGGGTAAAACTTTTGTTCTTTTCCTGTTGGGGATTTTCTCCCATGTGGCTCTTTATTCCAACATATGTAGTTTAGAAGAAGCATCTGCTGCATTGTGAGCTGCTGTTTTTGGGTCGATGATGAGGTTCTCTTGGCTTAGGCTTCAGTCTTTGCCTGATGATATCAAGGCTAAGTTGATGGATGCCCCCCTTGATAATAAACGCTTGGTTGGTGAAGCTGCTGTTGATATGTTTAAGTCCCTTCAGGATAAAGGAAGGGCTTTATAGGAACCTAAGCGTGTTTGTGTCTCCTGTTCCTAAATTTCAGTGAAACTATGCCAATAAGCCAGCCTTTGTTCACAGACTATCTTTGCTTCCACCTAAAGGCAAAAAGTGCGACAAGCTTGCTCCAACTACTAAGGCTACTCAGACTTCAGTGCATCAGAAGTCTTCCTTTCCAGATAAACCAGGTGATGTCTGAAAACCCCATTCTTCCCAGCCGCTTTCCTTTTTTCTATTCGCCTCTCTCTCTCTTCTTATTTAGCTGCAGATTACTCGTGATTCCTGGGTTCTGCCATTAATCACCAGGGATATTTCGTGGTGTGGAAGTCCCTTCCCCCTTTATGGGTATTCCTCAGCCCCTTCAGGAACAACTCTCCTTTTTCCCCAGAGATGTTTCGGGACCTTTTGACTCCGGGTACTATTCATGAGGTGAAACCAAAGAAAATCCTACAGGTAAGGCAACTGCACGGCTCAACCCAAAGTCAAAAATCCAAATAAAGAGCCAGCAGACTGACGAGCTATAAAACAATTTATTGTGAAAAGCACACAAACAGACTGGTTTCGGCTTAACAAAATTTATCAACCTTCTTCAGTGTTATCTGAAATCATAAAAACACTGTGCTTAAATAACTAATGGTAATAGTAATAAGCCATGTCATTGGTTAATTGCTTATAAGTATTCATTCAATCCAGATGAAAATAAAGCACCTTATTTGATGATCCACTTTTTTTCTTTAGAGTCCAAAAGACTATGCCATCCTCCTTTATTTGTCCTATTTCCTGCTTTTTATTAATAATGGTGAACCTGAAAATGGCATTTGGATGGTAATGGTATGTTTTGTATAGGGCACTTATATAGACCAGGGATGAATATGTTCATCACTAGGCTCGCTGAATATATCCTTTCTAAGAATGTTTTCTTTTATGGGGACCAATGTTTTTGGCAAGTAGAGGGGGTGGCGATGGGGGCATCTTTTGCCCTCATTTGCGCTGATTTATTCATGGCATATGTGGAGGAATGTATTGTATATGATCCACTTCATAACATCTGTCTAAATTAAATTGATATCTGGAGAAGATTCTTGGACGACTGCTGGATGGTATGGAGAAGTGATGAGTTGTATTTAAGGGAATTTATCAACTACCTAAATGAAAATAAATGGGTTTGGCATTTACAGCTACTTTTCATCTACAGCACATCACGCTGTTGGATGTGCTGGTCAGCGGGAATGCTGATCATACTTTAACCAACCAAGTATATAGGAAGTACCCTCAGTACAACTCCCTGCTCCATGCCTCTAGCCTTCACCCTCCACATATATGCAAGAATATCCCTAGATCCCAATATTTACGTATGAAGAGGATATGTTCTGAGCTGGAGGACTTCAAACACTATAGGGATGGCCTCACCATCAGATTCTGCAATAGAGGGTATCCTATGGGCCATGTCTTAAGGGCAAGCAACTGGGTATCAAAAATGAATAGACAGGATACGCTTAAGTACAAGGTTAAATCAACCAATAAAAATCCCAATCTTCGACTCTTGACTACTGACGGTCTTATTGGATATAGTTCAGAGACATTGGAACATTGTAGGGGCAGATGACTTTTTAGCATCTATTCTAAAAGAAAAATGCCAGTTCTCCTTTGAGAGGCAGGAATATGAATTCCCAATTGAGTCATTATAAACATAGTCATCAGTCTAACAGAGATAGGGCTCAGAGGACCATGACTGGTGATTTGTTGACAGGATGCGTGCCTTGTGGGCATTGCACACACTGCAAATCTGTTATTAAAACTAAGGAATTTACCAACACTGGACAAGTGTATAATATAACATTTTTTGCCAATTGTGGGGCAAACTGGCTCCTATATTTGGCAACCTGTACATGCCATGCTTTTTACGTTGGACAGACATCCAGATCCCTGCGCATACGTATCTCAGAACATCTAAGTGGCATTAGGAATAGGAAACTCACGAGTGCCCTATACAAACATGCCATTAACCATCCAAATGCCATTTTCAGATTCACCATTATTGATAAAATGTCAGGAAATAGGACAAATAAAGGAGGTTGGTATAGTCTTTTGGACTCTAAAGAAAAAAAGTGGATCATCAAATTGGGTGCTTTATTTTCACCTAGATTGAATGAATGCTTATAAGCAATTAGCCAATGACATGGCTTATTAGTATTACCATTAGGTATTTAAGCACAGTGTTTTTATGATTTCAGATAACACTGAAGAAGGTTGATAAATTTTGTTAAGCCAAAACCGGTATGTTTGTGTGCTTTTCACAATAAATTGTTTTACAGCTCGTCACAGTCTGCTGGCTCTTTATTTGGATTTTTGACTATTCAGGAGGTGCCTGTGTCCCAAAGGGGGAAGGGCTTTACTCCAGGATGTTTGTAATAGCCAGAAAAGAGGATACTTGGAGGCCAGTTCTACACCTACCTTATCTAAACACTTTTCTGAAGGTTCCCTCTTTTTAATTCTTGTCCCTTCAGACTTTGTTCCCTCTTTTGCTTCCTTAGACTTGTATGGTGTCTGGATCTCAAGGATGCTTATCTTCCATATTCTGATCCTTCTCCTTTTCAGGAAGTTTTTACATTTCTCTGTTGCTTCCTGGCATTTTCAGTTCTCTGCTTTGCCTTTGGCCTTTCTACTGCCCCAAGGATATTTACCAAATGCCTCACTCCTGTGATTGCTTTTTGCAGGATTCAAGGGATCCAAGTATTTCCTTACTTGGGCGACCTTCTGTTTAAGGTATCCTCTCCAGAGATCCTGTTGCAAAGTCATCATTTTGCCATTTATCTTCTTCAGAGTCTGAGGTGTAGAATAAATTCTTTTGACTCCTCAGGACCATGTTTTTCTGGGTTGCAGGATTCGGACATTGCCTTTGCTGGCATCTCTGCCTCCTCCCAAGACCTTGACTCTCCTAAGTCTTCTTCCTCTGGCCTGCATTACAGCAGGGAGTTTGAGAGCTCCGGGCCTCATGACATCGCCATCCCTATGCTCCCTCTGGCCAAACTTCACGTGAGGAAGTTTCAGTGGTTCCTGAAGTCAGTTTGGCTTCACATGCTCATCCCCTAGAATTTGTAGTTCATCTTCTACCTTGTCTCAAGAAGGAACTCTGCTGGTGTATCCAGCAATTGTCCCTAAATCTGGGGCTTCCTTTTCATCCCCATCTTCCCCCTCAGGAGATGTTCACAGATGTTTCAGACATAGGAGGGGGAACAGCTTTTGGCTCCCTAAAGGTGCAGGGGGTGTGTTCTTCTCTTCAACAGAGCACAGCCCCTGCACCTTAGGGGGTGTGTTCTTCTCTTCAACAGAAAGAGCACATTAATGTCAGAGATGAGATCCTTTCTGCTCGCTCTTCAGGCTTTTCATCCTCTCTCCTACCCGAGACCTCTCAAGGTGTTCACAGACAACACCACATTGATGTGGTATGTAAATAAACAGGAGGGACCCAGATCTGATCTGATCTTTGCCATTTGGCACTCTGGGACGGGATATTGCTTCCCTGTATCAAGTGACTCTTCATGCAGGTTTATATCGTTTTTATGTATACAGGTGTTGCATCCTAGAATCTTGTTAAATTTCTCGTTATATGTAGTGCAGATAAGGACTTCTGTATGGATGCAACTGTTTATGTGTGAATAGAAGTCAGAAGCATAGGCAATAGTGGAGTCCATTGGAGGAGGATTACAGTGGAATTTATTTAGGTCATCAAGTGACTGAAGAAGGTTTGAGCTTGAGAA